>NC_068300.1:34826392-35126392 GCF_025860055.1 Xyrauchen texanus | reverse complement strand
TTGCGTTTTTGATTTTTTTTGCTTTTCACAGTAGACATAACAAATCCGGTTTATGGTAGTGAGAACCACGCCGTTGAAACACGGAAGGTGGTGAGTGAATACAATTCTGTAGCCCTTTCCTACTGTCCTTAAGACTCACAAAAAAAGTATATATCTGGCAGAAGTTTCTACACTGCCAGGATCTCTAAGATGGGTATTACATTTTTAACACTTCCTGTTGAGGGGGTGTCGAGTGTTCCACGTACAGAATAAATGCAGGGAGCAGCGAAAACACCCAACCCTTAATGGGAGCCTCTGCCACCCAAAACACCAAGAGGTGGCGGGAATGGAGAGGCTTCACGTGGGTACCGGGAGGGGTGAAGTGGAGCACGCGCCCCGTCCCAGGGGAGCTACCCCTAAATCTAGGCACAAGACCATCAGGGTTTTCTCTTTTTAGAAATTATGGTACTGAGGTCTTGCTTTGTGGGCTGCCGAGGGTGACGAGACTGTCCCCAATCCCTGGGAGGAGGAGCACGACTCGCCACGCTTTGTTTTTGAGCCTCCCTTCTAACGGGACCGAGGCGGGTCTGGGAGGCCCGAAGGACCCACCCCCTGAGTGAGGCGAGGGAGGAACTGCCCGAAGGCTTCCTCATGGTTTTAAGCCTCCTAGAACCTGGAGATAACCGTGGTCATGGCGTCTCCGAATAGGCCAGTGGGCGAAACCGGGGCATCAAGGAGGAAGGCCAAATATGCCTCTCCGCGGTGACCAAGGCAGACATAGACCGGCCAACAGCATGGGCTGTTTGCTTGGTCACGAGGAGAGAAAGATCTGTGGCTCGGCGAAGCTCAGAAAAAGCTTGCAGGTCAGCCTGGTATGCCTGTAATACAGCCATAGTGTGCAGAGCAGCACCAGCCTGACCTGCTGCTTGATAAGCCCTTCCCACTAAAGTGGAGGTTGTTCTACAAGGCTTTTGAGAGAGGGCTTTTTGAGTGACGATGCCGAGCCCTGCGAGAGATAGCCTCTTCGACTGGCGGTATCACTGAATATCTCGGAATTTCCCCAGATTACTAGATACAAATCTATCCCCTAACTTGGAGGGTTTGGGGGTCTCTTTTTGGCATGGCCAGTCCAACTGGAGTCTGGCCACCGCATGAGTTACCACATCGAGCAATTCCTCCACTGATTTTTTATCACGGACGGAAAGCTCGGAGGCGGGTAGAGACTCGAGGTCCCCCTCATGAACCGAAGAGGCGCTGGAACACGCTTCGAGATCATGGGAAGGACCAGCTGGGTTTGGGGAGAGAGAACGAGAGAAAGGGACAAACCCGTCTTGCTCCTCAGCCAAATCCATGCGAAAGCCCCATGAACTAAGCGTGGGTGCTGACTCCCGGAAGCAAGCGAGGCGAGCGCGAAGAACTTTGCCCGAAAGCAGATCGCAGTGCTCGCACCCACCCCGCTGCAACGCAAGAGCAGCGTGCTCCTCCCCCAAACAAACAGAGCAAAACTGATGCATGTCCTCTTCGGCTATAGAGCAAGAACAGGGGAACACGCATCGTTTGCCCTGGCTTTCAGTCATTCTCTTTTTTTATAAATATATATATAATATTTTCGGGAAAGAAGAGAATGGAGAAAAGGTTCACTGTGCAATGCCTAACCAAATTCTAACTCCTAGCAGAGGAAAGAAAGTTTTGACAGGCTTGTGAAACACACACACACAATCGCTCTGAAAAAGAGGATCTGATGACACTCTGGTGACGCATCCATTTATAGCCTGGCTACAGGTGTATCTAATGATTTCATCAGCCGAGGCTATAAATTCCGGTCAATGTTCATTGACGTGTTACACACATATTCACAGATCGGTCACAACTTGGATTGTTCCCAAAGCGCTCTTCAGCGCAGCATCCTAGTGTAGCTTTTTGTAAAGGGAACTACTGTATCTTTGCAATTATTAAGTGTATACAAAGGAAACATAGTTAACTCATCAATACCATTTTCTAAGGGGTACCTGAGCTGTATACGTCTGTATCTTTGCAATGATTTAGTGTATAGAAAGGAAACTTTGTAAACATAATTAATACAATGTTCTAGGGCAGTGTTTCTCAACTGCTGGGTCACGGCCCAAAAGTGGGTCGCAGGTCTATTCAGACTGGGCCTCGAATAACAGGGAAAGAACAATGCTATGGTTCTCCCATTGAAAATTTTCAGCGGCAGGTTGATTTTTCCTCTTCCATTGAAGTCTGTGGCAGTCCTTAGAACTATTTGGTGCAAAGTTGTGAAATTTGACACACTGATTGGTGTGTGCCTGAATAGTCATTTGATATATATACACTACTGGACAAAAGTTTTGAAACACTTGACATAAATGTTTCTCATGATCTTAAAAATCTTTTGATCTGAAGGCGTTTGCTTAGATGTTTGAAATTAGTTTTGTAGACAAAAACATAATTGTGCCAACATATTAATATATTTAATTATAAACCTACAATTGAATAAAGAAAAAGGTTTTTGAAATTGTTGACTTGGACCAAATAATAAAGAAAACCAGCCAAAAAGTGCCCAACATAGATGGGAAATCCTTCAATACTGTTTAAAAAGCATCCAAGGGTGATACCTCAAATGTTGGTCAAGAAAATGTCCAGAGTACATGTCTGAAAGTTCTAAGCAAAGGGTGACAACTTTGAAGATGCTAAAATATAACACAGTTTTGATTTATTTTGGATTTTGTGTAGTCACAACATATTTCCCATAGATTCATTCATGTTATTCCATATTTTTGATGACTTTAATATTGTTCTAATAGAAAATTATAATAATGAATGAGTAAGTGTTTCAAAACTTTTGACTGGTTTTGTGTATATATATACTGTGTATTAACAGTTGTTTTTAGGAACTTAACCTACAAATCGTCTCGGTTACAAAAAGCGCAAAGCATAACCGTGGTTCCCTGAATGGGAACGAGATGCTGCGCAGTCGCATTGGGACACCCTGAGTGTCACGTGGTCTGAAGACCTTGTACAATCATGCCAATTTATTGGTTGGTGGTGCTTAAGCGACATCCATAGGGAGCTACGTCACAGGCTCCATGAAAAGCTCCCTTTGGCGTCATTGAGTCAGATTTTCTGCAGGAAGGCATGAGCCTATGCAGCTGCTAGAGATTATGGCCATCTAACACAGCGTCTCGTCCCCACTCAGGGTTATGCTTTATGTAACTGAGACATTCCCTATCGTTGGAACTCAAGCTGCGTAGTCTCATTGGGAACAATATACATTCACGCCATGCGAACAGTAGCTGCCAAATGTCTACGCCCGTGTGACAAGCATATAGTGCCGTACAAGCAAGCCACTCTCCTGTTCCAACAGAGAGAACCTGGAAAGCAGGATTCAAACCCTCATCCAGATAATAAAATCTAACAAATGAATGCAAAAAGGATCATCCTGCTGCCATACAAATGTCCCCCAAGGACACACCTCTAGTCAAAGGCCACAAGGATGCAATGCTCCTCGTAGAATGGGCTTGAATACCCAAAGGCAATGGTAAACCACGCTCTTCGTAAGCACTTTAAATTGCATAAGTAAACCAATTAGACAGTCTTTGCTTGGACACTGAAACACCCCTGTTGCGGTCACCAAAGCACAAAAATAACTGCTATGACTTACGGCACTGGCTAGTATGTCAACATAAACTTGCAGTGGCCGAACTGGGCAAAGCATATTCAATCTTTCATGCTCCGCCTCAAATGGGGGAGGATAGAAAGCATGAAAATTAATAGAAATCATGTAGAAACAACCTTGGGCAAACCACTCTTGAACACCCTGGCGCAAAATCCATACATAAGGGATTTATTGACAGAGCATGCAAATAACCAACCTCTTTAAACGATGCCAATTCTACTAGCACAGCTGTTTTAAGTGTTGCCAAGGGCACAAACAGAGCACCCAAGATCACCTCTAAAATAACCGATAAATCCCATAAGGAAATGTGGATGGGACGAAAAGGTCTCGCATTGTGTGAAGTGGAAGTTGGCCTGATAATATTTCAGTTGCTCTGTATTCCTCAAATTGACTCTAAACAGATTAACAAGGCAATTAATTAAGCACAAGATGAAAGCAAACCAGCAACGATGTGACAGCCAAAATGAATAGCCACAGGAAAAAATAAAAATGCTAAGATTACTTGAAAAAAGGGGCTTTCCCTTTGTTCAAACAGATCTATCTCTTTCACAGATCCATGAAATCAGATACAGGTATTACATGTGGAGCTCAAGCCGACATGGGGGGTGGGGGGGCGACCACCCCTTTCTCCTGATTGGCCCACCTGGGAAACAGTACTTCCAAAAGCATGAACCGAGCTACCTCTCAGTCTATCCATCTCATCGGCGTATATCAGGTTTCTCTCTCTTTGAAATCGGGGATGGGTTCAAACAGCCCACAGCCACTTATGAGGACAGCTCAACTAGTACAATGTCTGCTAATAAGGGCTCATTTCACTCAGTCTGCGACCAGACAGAGAACCAAGAGCCTAGCCATTGTGCAAAAACTGGCTTGATCTGTGAAAATGGCCTTGTGTGTGTAGGCATGGGAATAGTGCTTTGTTTTTTATTATACAGTTTTATATATATATATATATATTTTTACATTTGACAAAATTAACACTTGACTGGAAATGACATTGCTTTTCACTGACACTTTTGCCTCTTGGTATCTGAAAATTTATTGAACATTTAGGAGGGACATTTTTGTAATTTGTGTAAAAAATGTACAGTTTTGTAATGGTTTGTTTATATAAATTTTTGTTTATATGATTATAGTAAAAAAAAAAAAGATTGAAAGTCTGAGTCTTGTACAAAGGTAAAAAATAATACAATCTATCTATACAATATTAATGATGAAAGCATAGTATAATGTTTCCAAGTTTTAAAGTGACCTTCACACACACACACACACACACAAAAAAGAAACATTCTTCTCTTCTATGTCATACCTTTGTTCAAACATCCCTAAGACATGTTGTCTATAATCATTCATTGCATTTGTAAGCTATTTCAGTTTAGCCCTCAGGAGTCTTATCACTTCTGGTATGCACTTGCAGAAATGCAAACCTCTCTTTTTAACCTCTTTTCAACTTAAACTTTCTATGGACCCATGACATCTATTAATTTAAATAACACAAAGTTGATATTGCACTTGGGTTAGAAAGGAATGCAAGTGTAATAATTCAATATTTTGGCTTCCAAATAATTAAAAAACTGCATCTTGTATAAATGGCAATGGGCATCATGGAATAATAGGCCTACATATAAGTGCACAAATAGGTTTTACAGCATAAGATTTATATAGGTGATTATTCAAATATTTATACTGAGATCAGTATTAATATATTTTGTTATCGAGCAAAAATATATTAGAAATAGTCTTTGAAAATTTTGTTTTCATGATGCACGATACCATTTAATTGTCCAGGCCAAAATTAAAAATGACAAATAAAAAACTTGATTTATGGATGTCATTTCATGATGTGCTACATTGAGGAAAAACTCATAGTCATTGTACAGTCTAAGTCTTAAAGGAAAAGCAAAATTTTAAATTCCATCCAAGATATATGTATCTGAGTTTCTTTCTTCATCAAAATAGAATTACATTTTTAGGATTTCATTTCAGGCCTCCTTTAAACAATGCAAGTGAATGTACTCCATTTTTGATGGTCCAAAATGCATATTTAGTGTGCATCAAAATAATTCATATAATCAATAATCTTTTTAACTACAAATGTTCACTTCCATACACCTCTGTGACGTGCGCTCATGAGAGGGATGAAGTAAGCAGTCACGCGTCACGTGGAGGAAGAGGCAGGAAGCATATTTCCTGTCTGTCACTCACTTGATGTTGTGTCGATGAAGTGACACTATGGGTCACTCTTGGGAACCCGAGACAACTTCTGATCTTTGAAAAAAGTCCAATGGGAATTGGCGAGTGGCATTTGCATGGCACTCCCCTGCGCATACAGGAGCTGGCGTGCGAACTGCTCGAATTTTCTTTTGGAGCTGAGCGGTCGATGCTCACTGAGCTGAATTTCCCACGGCTTCCCATTCACTTGGATGGATTGCTGGATTCTGACGGCGCATTACAGCAGCTTTTCCCCCCTCTGCACTGGTGCACTGCAGAGATTGCCCCTGGGTGCTTCGGCAGAACAAACTAAAAGAGTATATTATAAAAGAGTATAATTCCTAAAAGATTATATTCTAAAAGAACACACGCATGGAAAAGATGCCTTTCCGCTTTATAACCTGTTTGTGCTCGTTATCTCTCGCCTTCTGACGGCCACGATTGCTGTCTTTCGTGCCTGGGCGCTGCCAATGCGGCGAAAGCATTCATGGATGCATCATGTTCTCACTGCGAGAACATGACCATGGCAACGTTGCTGTCAAAGTTGTGGCATGCAAATACCACTCGCCAATTCCCATTGGCCTTTTATCAAAGATCAGAGGTGTCTCAAGCTCCCAAGAGTGACCCCTAGTGTCACTTCATCGGCACAACATCTCGTTCCCTCCATAAGGGAAAGGAGGTTACGGAAGAAGCCAGGACGTTATTGTTTACGAGAGAAACTTGCACAGAGTACAGACCAAGTGCCGTTCATAAACTAAAACTGTACAAAAAAATCAAAATCAAAAATTAAATAAAAAAATCCTTTCCAAATATTAATAAAAACAACATTACTGCAGTAAATAACCATCCTTTATTTCGTAGCAATGCCGTTGCATATTCTACTTGTGCCTTTTCTTTAACAGAAATATATAGGCTATATGACTGTCTGGAATTCAAGCCACACAAGTTGTAGTTATTGAAACCAAGTGCAAGAGCGTTTACTGAGATTCACAGGGTTTACAGTGTTTACACAGTGAGATTAATGGTACAGGTGATATCACACAGAAGAGAAGCTTCACAAACTGAAGAAGAGGTTACAGGCAAAACCACAGGATAAACACTAAACAGATATCGACAAAGATCAAGAGCAAATGCAGACAGGTATCTGTCCTTTTTGTGAGACTTGACAGTAAAGTGGCATGAGTGTGAGTTATTTATGCAGGCAGTGATGAGTGAGTGAATTGATTGCAGGTGCGGTGAATTAGAAATCGGGTGATGAGGAGCAGAGCGCTGAGGGAGGTGCAGATCCCGAGGGAGGTGTGACAATGACAAACTTTTCGCACATATCTGAGTTCTCTGGAAAAACAGCACGGGCACAGCCAATGAATTCAGATATTGACCCTTTGTTTCTTTTGATGATCTGAAATCCTCAGGGGTAAATTGTTCACAATATTTGAGATAATGTAGGGGTGTACTGATATCCAGGTTCAGCGTGATAATCCAGAGCTTCAATCGCTCATGATCATGGATAAGCAATCGATGAAAAGCGTGCATTTCCTTTGGGGTTTCTGAAGTTTGAAGCATCCAGGATACACACACCAAATGAACATTTTGAACAATACACTTATACAAATACAAATCTACAGCAAAGACAATTAAACTTTTGTACAGCGATGCTTCTCTAATAAACAATGGCGTGCTTCCTGCCTCGTCCCTCATGTGAAGCATGACCTTACCAATGAGCTTACGTCATCCCTCTCATGAGCGCACGTCGCAGAGATGTATGGAAATGAACATTCGTAGTTATAAAGTATATAAGTATTGTTTTGTTTGTAAAAATAACAAATTGTTTGGGTTCAGAAGAACTTTATTTGTCGGCTGGAGTCATGTGCATTATTTTGATGCACCCTAAATATGCATTTTGGACTGTCAAGACATGGAGTACATTCACTTGCATTGTTTAAATGAGGCCTGAAATGAAATCCTAAAAATCTTCAATTCTGTTTTGATGAAGAAAGAAACTCAATACATACAAGGATACATCTTGAGGGTGAGTAAATTATCAGCAAATTTTCATTTTTGGGTGAACTATTCCTATAAGTCATTTTGAGTCAGCCAGATGTATTTTAAAAGAAATGAAGGCAATATTAATAATATTAAAAACAGTATATTTATTTTTATAACAATATGTGCTTATTATGCATGATACATTGTATATGTTTTCCAGTATTTGTCAGCAGTTCACCTTCAACCTCATAAATCAAAAGACAAACAGACCCTTTCTCTGTCCATGCTTACTTGTTTTTCACCTGTTGAAAGTTGAGTTTGTTTAAAGTGATCACCATGGTTGCAGAATTTGTTGGTAGCAAGCTTGTCACGCCATGCAAACTGTTTGTTGAACCATATGAAATGCAAACTGTCACTGTAGCCCAACAAAGCTAGGATTTCACCAGGCTCCTACTCATTTTGGTTAATTAATGGTGCCTATTTAGGCAATTATTAGTTTTGCTCATACTACTTATTGTATAATTATTGTTGTTAATATTGCTCAAACTTATAAAACAAACCCCCATGAAAAAGCTCTAACCCTATTAGAGGGTGAAAACCTTCATGGTAAACAATTAGAGGGTGAAAACCTTCATGGTAAAACCAGGTGTAATTGTTGCTAAAAAAATCCCATAGACCCATAGAGGTACCTGGGCCATATGTAAGGACCAGAATATCATAGAGACTTGGGTGTAGCCTCTTTTGACTTGGGCCAGTAAACATCCACCTAGCAACCACTGCATAGCTAAAAAAAATCAAGCAGCAAGTTTTCTACAAGCATGCACCATTTACATTTTCTTCAGAAAATGCTAATATCTTCTTTACCAATTAAGGTTACTATATTTACAGCCCATTGAGAATAAGTCAAGGTTTGCATTTGGCAATGTGTTTCATCATCATGTTTGGATGTGTTGCACTGTTGTGTTTCCTTTCCGTTGTCAGTGAAAGCAGCCTATAGCCTAATACGCAACACAAAACACACACCCACATATATCCTATATGTCTCATAGCAGACTGACAGCAAGCTATGTGTACCTTTCAACATATTCTTATAATACAGAACATCCCTTTTAAAGATATTTGTCAAGCATAATTTGCAGTTCTAGCATGACTCATGCAATTAAACATTCACCTGTTTGCATTTTTCAGACTGGGTGGAAACGAACATTACTTTCTTTCCATTCACTGTGCAATAAAAAAGTGAATTTATTGTAAATGACGCAAAGTGAATTGCTAAATGGAATTAAGACACATTTCATATTGAATTTGGCTGTCAGACTGTTTGTTTAGGCAGCTGAGCATCTTGTAGTCAGAGGATGTTTGGTGAGCACGCGTCAAGCCCTCTGGGCATTCATAAGTCATCACTCTTTATTTGTTAGGGCAGCCCATGCAGGGCAGATGGTCACAGGATACAACACAGACACAATCTGGAGGCCAAATGGCAAAACAAATATATATATATATTCAGGGTTGGGAAGGTTACTTTTAAAATGTATTCCACTACAGATTGCAGAATTCATGCTGTAAAATGTAATTTGTAACATATTCCATTAGATTACTCAAGGTCAAATATTCTAAATACTTTGGATTACTTCTTCAGTACTGGTAGATTTTTTCACTTGTTTTGAGTATAAAAATTCTGCGAGTACAGTAAGACAAAATACACATGTTAAAAATACATTCTCTGAAAAACCTAAATATCTTATGCAGTGTTGTTTCTATAACAGGAAAACAATACATTATCAAGAATGCGATTTTTGCCCTAATATCAAAGGTCTTACTACAAAAAAGAAATTATAATCCAACACGAATTTCTTGATTAAAAAAAAATATGAACATGTCTGGTAACGTGCATGTAAAATGGCTAGAAATAGCGTAAGCCTAAAGCTGACAATTTACACAAGGATTATTTCTATTTATTCTGCTCCAAACTTACTTCAAACGTACTTCTCTGTCTGCTCGTATGAATGTAACACATCATAAGAAAGTGTTTCACCGCTGTTCAAATGCACTTTGGATCACATCATTTATATTTATAAATGTTATCCATCTGAAATGACTAAATATTAAATTAAATAACAATAGAATTCAAAGTAATTTCTTCAGTATTAAAAATACTGTTTGAAATGTAACTGTATTCTAAATACCAATCATTTAAATATTTAATGCTTTAATATTTAAACTATATATATATATTTATATATATACGAGTAGCCTAATTAAGTTTTTTTTATTTAAATTTTATTTTATAATTTTTTAAGTTTACCATAAACATATTTTAATAACAATAATAATCATAATAAAACATTTATCTGTCCTACAATATGTGTGCGAACCTTTTTCTGCATGATACCACCTTTTTACTGTATGGCGAAAAACATGTAAATACTGTCTTTTTAATTTTCATTCCTATTTTTTTTTTAAATGAATGCATTGACTGCATTCATCAATCTTTACCATTCAACACAGCCAACAAAGTTTTTGTGAAATCTCTTTAATTCATTGGAAATATGTTGAAATATATAATTTTCTTAGAACCCTATACCTAGAATTTCAACTATAGCATTGTTTAATTTTTATTTTATTGGGTAGCACTTTACAATAAGGTTCCATTTGTTAACATTATTTAACAACATCTAGTTCCCCATCTGTCGCTCACTTCGACGTTGAAGAAGCGACACTAGGGGTCTCTCTGGAGCGCCGAATATACCTCTGAACTACCGGGTACATCACCGCGAATCCCCTGCCCCCCGGCACGCTCGCTGACTTCCGTCCCGGCTCGAGGCAACAGCGGCTCGCCTCACAGCCAGCCTGCCTATCCTCTTGAGCCCCCCAAGCTGGATGAGCTAGCCGCTGCATCGGCGAGAGGTCGGGCATCTGACGTGAAGGACTCGTCTGGTCTGCTGCCTTTGGGCCAGCACGCCCAGGCTGAGGCTGACACCCAGATGTCCGACATGCTTGCCCAGGCCGCCGCCAGTGTGGGGTTGGACTGGAACCCTCTGTCCTCCCCACAGCCATCGCAGCTAGATGATTGGTTCCTGGGGTCTGCGCGCTGCTCACAGCTACGGCCCACCCCGGTCCCTTTCTTCCCGGAGGTGCATGATGAGTTGACGACTGCATGGAGAGCACCCCTCTCTGCTCGTCACAAAGCCCTTCGCTCATCCGCTCTCACTACCCTCGACGGCGGAGTGGCCCACGGGTACATGGCGATTCCCCAGGTGGATAGGGCCATTGCGATCCACCTGTGCACCAAGAACGCCACCATCTGGCAGGGTCGCCCTGTACTCCCCTCCAAGGCCTGTAGGATAATTGACCGCTAAAGCCTACAGCGCCACCGGACAGGCAGCTTCCGCCCTGCATGCCATGGCCCTCGTGCAAGTCCACCAGGCCAAGGCACTTAAAGATCTGCATGAGGGTAGTCCTGATCCCGACATACTGCAGGAACTGCGCTCAGCAACCGACCTCGCACTCAGGGCCACGAAGGCCACAGTGCAGTCACTCGGGCAGGCGATGGCCACACTCGTGGTTCAGGAACGTCATCTGTGGATGAACTTGGTCGAGATGCACGACACGGACAAGACACGCTTTCTCAATGCCCCTGTCTACCAGTTCGGCCTCTTCGGTGACACCGTCAAGGACTTCGCCCAGCAGTTTTCCACGGTGAAAATGCAGATGGAGGCCATCTCACACATCCTGCCCCGCTGCAACCCTGCCGCCATGGGCCAAGCCCCGTCTGCTCGCCGAGGGCATCCCCCTGCGGCTAGAAAACGTGCTCCGCCTCAACCCGAGCCCAGCTGTCAGCCCCAGCATCGAGCACCCCGCAGGAAGCGCATGAACCCCATCTCACAGACCCCCTCGAGGACCCGGAAGGGTCCCAGGCGTTCCTGAGACATTCAACCCAGAGACCGAGACGCTCGCTCCGGAGCTGGTAAGCAGACCACTCCGTCCCCTGGTGGAAGGCCAGGAGGAGAATCTTTATTTGAAGTTATTTCATTTGCCACCCACATTCTCAATAAAAGACCGGTTTCCTTTGTCTCTGGGTCACATGGCTATATCTTGGCCTCTGAGTGGACTAGAAGCTCAATCTAGGTGTCAATAGAAAGATGAGATCCTCCCCTTTTAGATCACATTTTATCAGAATATTTCAATTTGTGGTATTAAGGCGACAATAATTAACAATACAGTCACATTTCTGAGACTGAGAGCTTTCATTTGATAAATTACTTGTCCATTTATGTGTTATGTTAAGGACTTTATATAAATATTTTTACCCCATTACCTCTGGGGGCACAAATTTTCTTGAGGCCTTATTTTGTTATTTTAAGTAACATATAAGCAGATGCATCTCTGAAAAGTTCAGATTCTTAGCTTTCAAATGATACCTCTATGTATATGGAGACTTTAACGATTTAAGTGTAAACTTTTCAACAATATAGCTCAATAGAATTTAAGGTGTTTTAACAACATTAGTTTACATGAACTAACAATTAAAAATAATTGTTCTGCATGTATTAATCTTAATTAATGTTAATATCAACATATACTAATAGGCTACATCTTTAAAATCAAAAGTTGTAATAGTTAACATTAGTTAATGCACTATGAAATTACATGAAATAAAAATTAACAATTGTATATTTATTAACTTAGATTAATACATTTTTTAAAACATATATATATATATATTGTTTATTATTTGTTCATGTTCTAATGCATTAACTAATTGTAACAAATGGAACCTTATTGTAAAGTGTTACCTTGCTGAAAAATAAATAAATTATATCACACAA
Source organism: Xyrauchen texanus (assembly GCF_025860055.1). Taxonomy (NCBI): domain Eukaryota; kingdom Metazoa; phylum Chordata; class Actinopteri; order Cypriniformes; family Catostomidae; genus Xyrauchen; species Xyrauchen texanus. The sequence goes on along the minus strand of NC_068300.1, from coordinate 35,113,711 downwards.
ATTAGAATTGTTAACTGTATTCCTGTCTCAAATTTTTGTAACATAGTTTCAAAATTAGTGGTCCAAAACAGCGCACATTATTGTATTTGTCTTCCTGAAGTAGACAAACAACATTTTCTGAAAGTTAAGCACCAAGAACTAGGGTTAAGCACCTTTTGGACCATATTTGTGTAAAAGGCCTATTTATTTGCTAAGGGACTTTCATAAAGTGAATATTTTGTCATAGCGGAACAGAAAAGAGGGAAGCATTTAATTTCACACAGAAACTCTACTTCAATGTTTTCATCTGCTGCCCCCATCTGGTAATGCCGAGTATCAATTAACATCAGAAGAAAAGTTTTTATCAAATGTTACCAAACCCTTCACACAGTCCCTTATAAAGTGGCTCTTTATAGACACTGTTTTTCAACAACTCCAGTGAAAGCCTGAGATGCAAAAAGCATAAACCCAAATGTCTCCTCAGCAGAACTGTTGCACCTTGTCTAAATTTGACAATTTAGACTCAAACTGAAACATTTGGTAAGTTCGAGTCCAGCCACCTTGTTTCACCTCAGAGCCCCCCAGTGTGGCGGGGTCCATGAGTTTGGTGTCGGGGCAGAGGGTACAGGTTTAGGTAACTGGAGCTCTCATTAATACAGCAACAAAAGCGGTTCTGTTCCGCTCTGCCTGTGTATCTCAGAGGCAGGTGGAAAGAGTATCCCTGCCGCTTTGTTTTGCCTTTTGTGCGACCAGACAATGCATATCTTTTCTCCCCCCTCCCCAGTTGAACATGAATGAAAGGCTTACTTTGAGCCAGAAATATGTCAAAGAGACAGGACTCTGTCAGCTTGAACGTCTGGGGCCTGGGCTAATTTTTGTTACTCAGGGGAAGCTTAATAGAATTAGATTGGCTGGAGTGTTTTTTATTTTATTTTATTTTTGTTTTTACCAAAAATTGACGTGTTAGTGTGTAATTGTACACTAGAGGGCATTAGAAGTGCTACTTTTACAAAATTGGTTAAACATTTTGAATATCTTGTACAAATGACAATTGAATAAAATAACAAATTAACTTGTAGAGAACAGAATGCATTGCAACTATAATTGTTGTGCTGTCTACTATAGTCTACTGTAGGAACACTGTTCACATTAGTATTACCTGCACATATGGTACTCATATCAGAATTAATCTCTAGATTTGTCAAGAAATTATGAAAATAATAAAAATCCATCCTGTAAGACAGCACTAATGCAAAAAGCAACCCTAATGTTGGCTGCTTTGGTAGAATGAAGTGTGCACACTAAACTAGACCTGTGAAGATTTCTGGAATCTGACTTGTTTCTGATGCCATTAATGTCAAGTGACTATGCCTTACGAGGACCATTTATTGTTTGTTTCATTCATTCATTCATTCATTCATTTCACACTAGTGTTAGCCTACCATTCCAAGCAAAACTTTAGGTCTACTAAGGATTTTTTTTTGCTGAAATACACAAATATAAATTTTAGGATTTGGTATATGAAATTGAAGTGTGTAATTTTTTAGCCACTTGCTCACTTTAACTATACATTGTCATATCAGCAACCATTCAGTAATTACTCTGAAATCTTGGTTCATTTCAAGTTGTAAGTGACGAAATGACGAATGACTTGCGGTTCAGGACATTTTTGATTCACTCAAAATAACTGGCTGATTTGCTCTGTAGATTAAAAAGAACTGAACCAGAATCATTCTTTCGGGAATTAAATTTATTCTGGTCGTACTGTATGTTTTGCACTGTAGATTTAAAAGAACCAGCACATAATATTCATTTGTTCAGGAATTGGGCCACACTGGCTGCGCTGTATGCTGTATGTCGAAGAAGCGACACTAGGGGTCTCTCTTGAGCGCTGAATATACCTCTGATCAATGAAAAAAGGCCAATGAGAAGTTGGCAGACAGAATTTGCATGTCCCGCCCCTGGACATATGGGTATAAAGGCGGGAAAATACATCTGTTTCATTCAGGATTTTTTAATTTAAATTACGCAATGCACTGAGCCGTGTACGTTCACTGCTGACACAGGAGCGGGCAGGTACTTGACGTGCCAAAATGACCAGCTGTATCAGACTGCACGTATCATTCCCCCAATACCCCATAAAGTTGTAGGAATCCTTATAGTTACCCTAGACAGGGGAACAAGGTGACGCTTGCCAACCTAGGAACGGGCTGAGCCTAGCCGGGCCTCTTTTCTCTCTATGTTTCTCACATAGATTCAACGGCTTCGGGGAAGGGGGTTTTACCCAGTTTCCTATTCTTTCAGGGGGAAAAGACCCTGTGGAGACCACACCTGCCCAGAGAGGGGGAGGTAAGAGTGGTGACATACACCACATGGGCTTTTAGGTCACATGTGGGAAGTGGCACAGTGGTAGAAAATACACATGGGGGAAGTCCATGTAGGAGCCCTGACCTGTGGAGCACCTATTCCAGTGCAGGGTAGATTTGAGTGCCTGCAGTGGATTGGGTCAGTGAATTCCTCCGCTGAATTGCGGACCTAGAGGGCTAGGGAGGAGTCATCCAGGGAGCCGAGTGAGTGGGATCACCTGGGAGAAAAAGCACACAGTTTTACCTCAACCGAGGGACAGGGCTCTAGGTGCAAGCGATCCACCTGGTCAGTCTGTCAGCATGTTACCGAGTTCTACTGGCTCGAACCTGAGAAAACACGGGACAAAACTGACTCTACCCTGAGATTGTAAAATCTCGCAAAGGTATTAGGTGTTGCCCAACCCACTGCTCTGCATATGTCGGCCAGGGAGGTGCCTCTGGCCAGTGCCCATGAGGATGCAACACTCCTTGTTGAGTGTGCTCGGGGGGGCACGGCCTGGGTGCGATAGGCCAATGAAATGGCGTCCACCACCCAGTGGGAGAGCCTCTGTTTGGAGACAGTGTCCCCTTTTACGCTGTCCACCAAAGCAGGCAAAGAGCTGCTCAGAACGTCTAAAGCTCAGCGTGCGGTCCAAGTAGGTATGCAAAGCACGTACCGGACACAGCAACAAAGGGGCTGGGTCTGCCTCCTCCCGGGGCAGCACTTGCAGGTTCACTACCTGGTCTCTGAAGGGCGTGGTAGGAACCTTGGGCATGTAGCCCGGCCGTGGTGTCTGCCGGACCGAACTCCAGGCAAGTGTCGCTGACAGAGAACACTTGCAGGTCCCTGACCCTCTTGATGGATGCAAGCGCGATCAGCAGGGCCATCTTTAGAGAGAGGGTCCTGAGTCCAACGGTTTCTAGCGGCTCAAAGGGGGGTCTCTGAAGGCCCGAGTGGACCACTGAGAGATCCCTGGAGGGGAACAGGCGACGTGGGGGGTGACTGGAGTGGCGTTCCTTCGGTTGAAGGAAAGCCGCAACCGCAACGTTGCCATTGTCATGTTCTCGCAGTGAGCACATGAACCATCCTCAAACGCTGCCTCGGTGTGATCGCAGCCCAGACACATGAGACAGCGCCTATGGCCGTCTGAAGCGGAGAGCACACTACCGCATCCAGGAACAACACAGGGGCGGTAAGACATCTTTATAAAGACATGTCCTGAAAAGGACATTCAACGCCGCTGCGTATTGGTCTTTTAGAGGAAAATATTCTTTAAGAGAAAATCACTCTTTTAACAAACACTCTTTTAAGTTTGTGCTTTTGAAGCGGCCAGGGGAAAACTTCTGTAGAGAAGGAGAAAGCAGCTGAAGTGCGCCGTAGATCCAACAGCAGATCGCTCAGAGGTAGAGTAACAGCTGTGTGGCTTGCAGCCTGCTGCATACACGACCATCGGCTCCGAAGAAAATTTCTGGATGAAACGGTCGTATTTCCCCGCCTTTATACCCGTATGTCCTAGGGCGGGACATGCAAATTCTGTCTGCCAACTTCTCATTGGCCTTTTTTCATAGATCAGAGGTATATTCGGCGCTCAAGAGAGACCCCTAGTGTCGCTTCTTCGACACAACGTCGAAGTGAGTGACAGACGGGGAACTGGTTCATAAGAGTCCTTCGAACAGGAATCAGACTACGCTGTTCGCAGTGTAGTTTCAAAAGAACCAGTTTATACGAGTAATTGTTGGAGAATCAGAGTTCATTGGTCACACTTTATGTTTTCACGCTACTGATTAAATAATGGTGTTACAGTGCCACTCAGTGGTTGCAGGAAGTGTCTGTGTATTTTAGAGTGGGGTTGCGTCAACATCTGTTGAAGAATGCAAGCTCGAGAACATTTTATGGAACCGAAAGTCATAAAGTTAATTTAGTTCTGTATCCTATTTAAAAAAATAAAAATAGAACCAGTTATCAGTTCATAGACCTAGTAACCAGCAAAAATGACTGCTTTCAAACAGGTCTCCTGAAAACTCCCAATTTCCATTGATTGGATAACTGCCCCAAACTCACACCATTTGTTTGATCAAATGTTGTGTTAGACTGGATGGAATGCTTTAAGACAGAGCAATTTTTTGAAGCACCACAGCGTTTGTACTTTTCTGGGGAATCAACCTATGGACCCCTCCAACCTCAACAGCCAATCATGACCCTGAAATAGGAAGGCGCCAAACTGAAATCTCCTCCTCATCAGGAAGGTATAAAGCATCCTTACAACAGCCACGTCTTTATTCTTGTCTCACTCAACGAGAGAGAGAGAGGCAATAGCAGAAAAATAATGAACATTCTGAATATATGGCCTGAGTGGTAGGAGATGTAACAGAATACAAACATCCAACATGCTAAGTCTCACTCCATGAGAGAGAGGATAAGAGATCATCCAACATTCTTTGTCTCCATCCAAGAGACTGAAGAAGATCACTACAAGAGACTTTTGGAACACCAAGTTTGGAATCCCTATACCAGGGAGATAACAACAGCGACTAGGTTTAGCTCTGGTGAGCAAACCTTCTCTCAAGTTTCGGCATTTGTGTGTTCCAGATGTTCAATCTTGCACAGACAAAATGGCTGTATATCTGCAAGTTCCAGATTATAAGAACCCTCTCTGTGCTTCCAGGTGAGCAGCATTCCTCAGCTCCTCTGTATCCAAGGCTGTTGAAATGGAATCCAGCACCTTCCCCACTGTAACATGGCCCTGAGCCCCAGTGGAAGACGTCGCCATCACCGAACTCATCGATCGGTAAAGGAGAACGTAAATATCACTATAAAACCTCAATCCAGAGATCTTGGCATTAGTGTATACTATCAGTTTATGATTTTCTAATGTTCTTTAGATGATATATATAACCTGTGTATGAAATGTCTTGCAAATATATTTTTAGTTATTTGTTTAAATGGAAATAAGGTTTACACCTTATTAATTAAAAGATAAAATGGCAATTTATTTTTCCATAAGATAGTCATATTTTGCCATTGCTACATCCAGTTCAACCACTTCTTTCCACATCTTTCCATCCTATGCACTTTATTATTATTTTTTTGCATATTAGAACCATTTTGTAGTTTTTGTTAGTTATTCTTGTTTATCTTTTTGTAGCTGTGTGTTCCTTGTGTTGATGATACCGAAAGAGCTCTCAGAATAATCAGATGATCGACTCCCTCTAATTAACATATTTCTTTTACTGTTAAGGTGAAACTCCTTAGCTGGTTACCATCTGATGGTAAGTCTTGAACTGAAGTAAAATATGTTTATACAGTAGATGCGCGAGTAGCGTCAGATATCGACAGTTTGATTTTAATTGTGCACGTCACTTTATGAAGCAAGCATCTGATTGTTGGTCTCTGTTTAATGAACATCATTTAATGATTCAGTAATCATTTTACTAACAGCCAAGGATTCATTTTGGACAATGTTTACATGAATATCAAACAGATATTCACCTATTGCTACATTGACATATATGGCTCACATTTCTTCTGTAAAAAACTCTCTGCTCCTTTTTCTTTTGAATGTTTGAATTTGGATTCATTTCTGTTGATACATTAATGGAGTAATCAAATGACATCATGACGTGTAGTCAGTTTGGACTGCGTGCCGCTGATGGACCACACCACTTTCATTTTTGTTGACAGGAGGTGGGGGTCGCTAACATGGGAGGAGACGAGGCAGATTATAGGGTAACACCCCATTTTACAGTTGTAATAAAAGAGTCTTGTGATGTTTTATTCAAACCAATAGCATGTTATTACTATATATACAGTGTACAAATACAAACGTCTCTTTTATGCTCTGTTAACTGCTGCTGTAATCCCCAAATAGCTAAAACCTTTATATCTGCTTTTAAAATTAGCCAATGTTTACATGTCTTTGATCTTGCTTGTCTGAATAATCAAATGTTATATTTTAGATGTCCACAAAAATATGCCATCCAGAAGGTAAAACATGCAAAACAAATCATCAGAAAAATGTGTTTTAGACTATGTGATGAAATACATAAAACCTTTTATCATCAAAAGGGGAGGATCTCAGCTCTCCAATGAGAGATTGTGCTTCTAGTCCACTCAGAGGCCGAGATATTCAATGAAAAAACGAGGGTGGTGCATGAACACAAAATTAGATTGAATATCTATGGCCAAACACATCTTCGTGGGCTAAAATGCGTTAGAGTGCCACCTACATTTAAGATCTGCATATTGATATGGAATGTGATTTTTTTCTAGTGCTTTCTGCTATCTAGTGGAATAAAATGAGACTTTACAAAGCGAGTTAGTGTGAACAGAACTATCTAAAACAGAACAGAACTAAAAAAATCTATCATAAGATAATAAACACATACAATATTAGGCATGAATAACTGGAGTCTTTTTTGATTATTTGGGTGGTTCTTTGAAAAAAAAATTTTGCAATTAGTTCACAGTATGTGTGAATGGTGTGCTTTAAATTTGAGTGTGAAAAATTGTGGGTGGCAGCCCAAAAATGAACCGCAGTTTAAGGGTTAAGGGTGAGAGGACATACATTTAGAGTCAAAGATAAGTTAATGCTAACAAACTGAATTCCTATTTTGTCTACACATATGTAAACAGATGTTGGTAACAGATGATGATGTTTTCCTTCTGTTTCCTACAGCACAGCCAAACAGATTTCGGTCCTTCTTTATAAGCATTGCAAAAACATAGCCACATTGCTCCACCTTTATATGTGCATTGTAAATTGACATTAAGGTAAAATAATAATAAAAACCGAAGCAGTACTCTACATATCCAAAACAAGTACCCCCCCACCCACCACCCCTACTTTATTTGACACTTATGGTGTACCTCAAAAATTCCATAGTGGATTCAAGAGTAATTATCTATTATGTATTATTTTAAGCTGTTGTCTCAGTGAGACTTTTCCCTCTCTTGCATTCACACACAAAAAAAAGAGTCCCTGTAGTGACGTCATCTAGTGTCAACCATTTTTCTTCTGATGTTGTTTGCTAGTGTGATTCAATAGCAACAACAATGGCAACAATGCAGGATGTCAGGTTTGGGGCTACACTTTTATTTGGGCTGTTTTACACAAACTGTGTCTACAGGTTATAGTCTTAATACTGGCCATTTGAGCTGTGAGTGGCAATGGCCTGAAGTCTCAATGAGAAGAGAGAAAAGGGCACCCAGCCTGTCTGAATCATGCAGCACATGCTGAGCTCAGTGGAAAACATGTTGGAAATGCCATATAAACCTATTTATTAACACAATCTTTTACAATTAAGGTTTTTTTTATGACACAACATAAAATACTGTATTGAACTAGTCACCCACTGACTGAAAAAAGACGTCTTAACCACCAAGCTGCACTTTCCTCATGCAAATTAGATTTCATGACATTAGATTTTATTCCAGGAAAAAAATTCAGATATAACGTAATTTTCTGTATAGTCACAGAACAGATGCAGTAAAACCTCGATGAAGTCACGCAGCAGCTCTACTCACACACATAATATGTGAAACAGGCAATACTCTTTGGCTACTTTGTTTTATGTTATTCCATTTAAGGGTATTTAGCGCAATCCTCTGAGTAGCAGGCTAGCAGCTACAAGATTGTTTACTCATGGCGGCTGCAGACTCTTTTTGTTTCTCGATGCTTTGTGCATCATATGTGCTTGAACAATCACAGGCTGCAGCACTTCCCACAGGCCTTCTTCTCACAAAAATGATCAACCCCAGAGTAGGAGCTAAAAAAGCTGAGAGGATCTTTAGTTCCTCATGTGCAAAAGTGTCGGAAAGTAGCAGTTAAAACCCCTTAAACACTATAAGGGGGGAGCTATATCTTTATACATACCATCTACATATATAACATGTGTTAGAGCACCACCTACATTTCAGATCTGTATATTGCGATGGAATGTGATAGAGAAAAACTAGGGCTGTCGATATAAACCCGTTAATTCAGTGCTATTAATTTTATTAAAAATAATCACAATGCCCCCAGAATGTAATAAGGAAGATTCCTTAGAAATGCAAGCTTGTAGTACCACCTGTTTACTCCAGAGGGCAGTAAGTGAAACTTCAGCAGTGTGGCAAAGCGCAGTTTATACAGTGAAGAAAACAACCATCCAGCAGCAGCACAACACAAACATGCATTACGTTCTTGCGTTCAACTAAGTGATCTCAAGATGTGTTGTATTAAACTATATTTAACTTGACAAAGTGACCTAAAAATGCTATGTTTATGAAGCAATGCAATCGAGACGCTACACAAGCATGTCTGATGCAGATGTACATTGACGTGTTCTTAAACAAGCCTTCATAATAATAATTCTCGAACTCATTGACAAATTCACTTGTGAAATGGATTGCTGTGAACTGTATGCCAATGATTGACTTGTGATCAATAATATGGTAGTAAACAATACATTGTATTCTAAATCTGCTTTTTGTATTGTCTTATCAATGATTAACTCTTCTGCCACAAGAATGTAATGCATTTTAATTATCTGAATATTTTGTGATATATATATATATATATATATATATATATATATATATATATATATATATATATATATATATATATATATATATGGAATAAAATAAGACATATCAAAGTGAGGTAGAGTAAACAGAACCAGACTTACATGTTTATAAATATAGTATAACAACAAAAAAAGGTCTTTTGGGGGGGTTGTTTTTCAAAATAAAAAACTTCCTGTTTATCATAATATTATAAACACAAACACTATTATTAAAACTAAAATTTCCAAAAAAATAAACTAAACTGAAACTATGCTACATTGATTCAACACTAACAAAAACAAACTAGAAATGATCATAAAATATTTTTAGTTTTTAGTACTTTGACTTTTGCTTGTTACAAAATAATTTTTGTTTCTTTAAACATCTCAATCTGTTGCATTGCAAACATGTCATCTAGTGGCCATGTGTTTCATGTGCCCATATTCGGTTATGTGCTCAATGTTGCAATATAAAAGGATTATTTTGTTTAATCAAGTCATCCATTGATGTTCAAAAAAGAAAGATACATACACTTATCGGCCACTTTATAAGAAAGACCTGTACACCTACTTATTCATGCGATTATCTAATCAGCCATTCAGGTGGCAGCAGTGAAATGCATAAAATAATTCAGATATGGTTACATACCTTCATTATTTTTTATAATAAGTTGTTAAAAACAACAACAAAATGTTATTAATGAGAGAGTGCAACAAAAATCCATCTTCCAAACCATGACTTTAGCCAAATTAACTTTGATAAATCTATAATTAAAATGTTCAAGATTTCAAGGGAAATTGCATGCATTTCATTGCGCTAAGATCCAGGCGCTTCACACTCTATGCGAGAGACATAGAGAGAGAAAAGGCCACGGCTGCCGGGCTTGCTCCCATACTAGTCATGTAGCACCTTTTCCCCCTCAGGGTTGCTGGGAACCTAAGGTCTGTATATGACATCTCTTTTGGGAGCGTTGGGGAGGGTTACGTGCAGCCGATACAGTTGCCTCTAGCACGCAGCAGCCTGCTTGCACCTGTCTCAGTTTACGTAACAAGGACTAGTGCGTGGCGTTTTTGAATAGGACCCCTTGTGTCACTTCATTTGATACAACGTTGAGTGAGTGACAGTAGGGGAACATCAAGGTTACTGTCGTAACCTCCGTTCCCTGAGGGAGGGATCGAGACGTTTTGTCCCTCAAGCCACAGCACTAGATCTACCACTGTAAATGGCAGTGCCTTATTCTCGGCTCCTCACAAAAACCTGACAGACGCACGCCACTTCCCTTTATACCCTGTCTGGGGGCGGGACATGCAAATTCTGTCTGCCAATTTCACATTGGCCTTTTCTCAAGTTCAGAGGTACGCAAGGCTCTCAAGGAAGACCCCTTGTGTCACTACATTCGACACTCCCTCAGGGAATGGAGGTTACGACAGTTACCATGACGTTATAACAACAATCATTTTTATAAATAAATCCTTTAGTCCTAGACTTGCCAAGGTCATGTGAGTCTTGAAATTATGTTGATCACTGGTTAGTAACAATGACAATCTATAAATTAGTTACTACCATGGTCTATTTGGCCAGAATATCCTGCAGTTAAAAAAACTTAACAACGTTTGACCTTATCAGACTAGCAATCATTGTGTCTAATGTTAACAAACGTTGCCTAACGTTTGTAACGTCATTCATTTAAAAAAATCAATGGTTCCAATAAGTCAAAACAACAGCATAAGATATAGAACTTACCTGCTCAGATGACATGTTTTCAGATATCCATCTTTTCCTTTCTTTCATTATTTATTCGTCCATTCGCTCTGATAAGATGTCCTGTATCCATGTGTACACTGGTGCCTCGAACCACAACCAAAACAATGTCCTTCCACTAGACAAATGCAGTTACATTTTTGAACCACTAGTGTAGCTTTAATTCACATGAACCACCAGAATGGGGGAAAAAAATTTGATCTCAGTGATTTCGACCGTGGCATGACTGTTGGTGCCAGACGGGCTGGTTTAAGTATTTCTGTAACTGCAAAGAAAGTCTACAGTAACTCAGATAACCTCTCTATACAATTTTGGTGAGAAGAATATCATCCCAGAATGCACAACACGTCAAACCTTGAGGCGAATGGGCTACAACAGCCGAAGACCACATAAGCTTTCTGTTCTTGGCTGACAGAAGTGGAACACGACGTGGTCTTCAGCTGTTGTAGCCCATTCGCCTCAAGGTTTGATGTGTTGTGCATTCCGCAGAACTGTAGCTGATGAATTCTGAGGAGATCAGCAATTACAGAAATATTCAAACCAGCCTGTCATACAATCATACAACGGTCGAAATCACTGAGATCACATTTATCCCCATTCTAATTGTTGCTGTGAACATTTATTGGAGGTCCTGACACGTGTCTGAATGATTTTATGCATTGCACTGCTGCCACACAATTGGCTGATTAGATAATTGCAGGAATAAGTAGGTGTAAAGGTATAACTAATAAAGTGGTCAGTGAGTCCTTCTTGTTAGTTTTTACCATGTTGAATGTCAGCCTAGCTATACACTATGTAGACCTATGTGTAATCTAGACTGGATAGGGAATAGTTGAATTTAAAGAACATTACACAACGTTGTAATTTACTCATTTGTGTTAACTGAAATAGAAATAAAAATAAAAACAAAAATAAATTGATAGACTGAAATAAAAACTAAAACTAAAATGTATTGAAAAACATAGTTCGTAAAATAACTGAAACTAAACTAAATAGTAATTGAAATTGAAACTAATTGAAACTATAATAACCTTCTGGAAATCACTGAATCTCTGTCTCCTCAGTTTACCTCAGTTCTCTTCTCTTTGCCATTTATAAATTAATGAATATGCTGCCATTGTATCCATTAATCAATACATAAACTAACGACCTGGGAAGGCCTCCACAACAATAGACACTGCTTTCAAAGACAGTGTGACATAACATATGCTATGTTCCTCCTGTGCCTCATCTCTTTTTCACTTTTTCTCATTCCACACACTTTTGTTTCCAGGGTGTTAAAAATGTATTCCACGCTCTCTCTCTCTCTCTCTCTCTCTCTCTCTCTCTCTCTCTCTCTCTTTCTCAATGTGTTGGTCTAATCAGAGCAGAGTGTAAATAATTCAGGGAAGCTTGTTAAATAAAGGCCTTTGATTGTCAAATTTATTGTCTAGCCTGCTGCATTATTGAACAGCCTGGCATACGTGTCTACAGCCACAAAGGTACGTGCTCTCACCTACCACAGACCCTCCTGCTCTTTCACATTCTGTTCATACTGTATGTGGCTGATCGTCCAAGGTCACCCCCAGGAGGCTGCAGTCAATAGTGTATGCAGACATTTTCAGTTTGCAGACAGGAAGTGTCAATTTAATGTCACATTTTTTTAAGTCCCCATGCTGAGATGAGCAGATCTGATGCGTATCAGGAAAAGAAAAATGTAGATTCAAAACCATGAATCTAAGCACATAAAGTGAACAGAGTGTCTTTCTCTTATAAAGCCACCAGGTTTCTCACACATTTTCAGTTTGAACTGAAAAAAAGTTTTATTTTACCTAGTCCATAAAAATTAAATGTAACATTTCATTTATAGAAAAAAAAAAGTTAAATAAAATAAATAATAATAATCCCAAAATAAAAAAAAACAAAAAAAACACTTGTGGTTATAAAACAATTCACAAACACTGCAGTGTCTCAATGTTTCAGTCATTATTGAGATTGTATTTTTGTGACTGTTTATTTTACAGTTCATATCATTCAATTATAAAATCTTAATATACTAGCCATAACTAATCTAAAAATAGACCCTATTTATAGATTAAAAATATAACAAAATGTGTTGTGTAATGCTGGAAATTCTGGGGACCTCCTTTTACTGTTTTTACTGTAAATTATATAGTGATTCATAATTTTTACAATATTTTACAGTAAAAGTACATGTATAGTCTATTCTGTGAATTATAAGGTTATCATTTTCAAGGATAATTTTTGCAATATTTTACAGTTACATTAGGCTACATGTTCCCCGTCTGTCGTTCTCGACGTTGTGTCGGAGAAGCGACACTAGGGGTCTCTCTTGAGCACCGAATATGCCTCTGATCTATGAAAAAAGGCCAATGAGAAGTTGGCAGACAGAATTTGCATAACCCGCAAATATAAAACGGGTATAAAGGCGAGGAAATACGTCGAGTTCATTCAGAAATTTTCTTCGGAGCCGATGGTAGTGCATGCAGTCTGCTGCGAGTCACACCCGTTCATGTCTTCCTCTGACGCTCTGCATGCTGTTGGATTGACAGCGCATTACAGCGGCTATATCTCCTTCTTTGCACAGCAGTGCAATTTGCCCCTGGGTGCTTCGACAGCGCAGAAACTCTAAAGAGTTATTTAAAAGAGTGATTTCTCTAAAATAGTACATTTCACTAAAAGAGCAAGACACAGCGGCGTTGAACATCCTTTTCAGGACTCGTCTTTTTAAAGATGCCTTTCCGCCCCTGTGTAGTTCCTGGATGCGGTCACACAGAGGCTGCGTTTGTGGATGGTTCATGCTCTCACTGCGAGGGCATGACCATGGCAACGTTGCGGTTGCAGCTCGCTTTCAGCAGAAAGCATGCCACTCCAGCCGCCCCCCGCATTGCTCCTTCTTCCCACGGGATTGAGGACGATGCAGCTGGTGATGGAGGCGATCTGGGGATGTGGATGCAGCGGGTGCAGCTCTGCCGGGTATGCACCCTCGGACCACCTGCCCCCCAGCATGCTCGTTGACTCCCATCCGTGCTCTAGATAACAGAGGCTCGCTTCACAGCCAGTCTGTCTGCCATCGGAGAGCGCGGCATCTGACGCTGACGACTCCCCTGGGCTGCCGCCTTCGGGCCAGCACACCCAGGCTGAGGCTGATGACCGGCATGCCATGGCTCTCCTGCAAGTCCACCAGGCCAAGGCGCTCAAAGATCTGCATGGGGATAGGCCTGATCCCGATGTGCTGCATGAACTGCGCTCAGCGACCGACCTTGCCCTCAGAGCCACGAAGGTCACAGTGCAGGCAATCGGGCAGGCGATGGCTATGCTCGTGGTCCAGGAACGTCATCTGTGGCTGAACTTGGTCGAGATGCGTGAGACCGACAAGACTCGCTTTCTCAACGCCCCTGTCTCCCAGTTCGGCCTCTTTGGTGAAACCGTCGAGGACTTCGCCTAGCAGTTCTCCACGGTGAAGAAGCAGACAGAATCAGTTGGACTCAGGGCCCTCTCTCTGCAGACTGCCCTGCTGATCACACTCGCCTCCATCAAGAGGGTCGGGGACCTGCAAGCGTTCTCTGTCAGCAACACTTTCCTGGAGTTCGGTCCGGCAGACACATTTGTAATCCTAAGACCGCGACCGGGCTACGTGCCCAAGGTTCCTACCACGCCCTTTAGAGACCAGGTAGTGAACCTGCAAGCGCTGCCCCAGGAGGAGGCAGACCCAGCCCCTTCGTTGCTGTGTCCGGTACATGCTTTGCGTACCTAACTGGACCGCACGCAGAGCTTTAGATGTTCTGAGCAGCTCTTTGTCTGCTTTGGTGGACAGCGGAAAGGGAACGCTGTCTCCAAACAAAGGCTTTCCCACTGGGTAGTGGACGCCATTTCGTTGGCCTATCACACCCAAGCCATGCCCCCCCCTTGTGGGTCCAAGCACACTCAACAAGGAGTGTTGTGTCCTTGTGGGCACTGGCCAGGGGGAACTCCCTGGCAGACATATGTAGAGCAGTGGGTTGGGCAACACCCAATACCTTTGCGAGATTTTACAGTCTCAGGGTTGAGTCAGTATCATCCCATGTTTTCTCAGGTCCGAGCCAGTAGAACTCTTTAACACGCTGATGGACTGGTCGGGTGGATCGCTTGCACCTAGCGCCCTTTGCCTCGGTTGAGGTAAAATTGTGCACTTTTTCTCCCAGGAGATCCCACTCCTTGGATCCCTGGATGATTCCTCCCTAGCCCTTATGGGTCCGCAGTTCAGTGGAAGAACTAGCCGACCCAATCCACTGCGGGCACTCAATCTACCCTGTATTGGAATAGGTGCTCCACAGGGTAGGACTCCTACATGAACTTCCCCCCGTGTGTATAAGCACATCCGGTGCGTTACTCGCGTTAGCTTTTAGAGCTGAAGCAAAGTCGATCGCAGGGATGCAGGAAGTATGGCAGGGCGACGCATCGTCTCGTTCCCTTCTCAGGGAACTAGGGTTACAGTCGTAACCTGAGATGTTCCCTTACGAGGGAACTCGCGATGCATCGATGCCGCTTTGGTAACGATAATACCCAATCCGCCATAATTACAAAATGCCAGATGATAAAAAACTGTCGGCAAATTAAGTAAAAAGCACCTGGGATCCTGGGGCAGCTTCCAGGTCCAGGCTATAAAACCTCACAAAAGTCAGTGGCAAGGACCAACCTGCCGCATCACAAACCTCCTGGAGGGAAACTCATGATAAGAGGGCTTTAGAGGCCGCCATACTTCGAGTAGAGTGAGCTCTGACCACCAAAGGGCACGGCTGGCCAGAGGACTCATATGCAAGAGAAATAGCCTCAACTATCCACTTACTGATTGTCTGTCTAGAAGCAGGAAGACCTTTCTTAGGTGAACCAAAACAGACAAACAACTTATCAGATCTTCTCCATGGGGCAGCCCTGTGGACATAAGTGTCCAGTGCTCGCATAAGTGTCCACAAGAGATTCAATTTTTCCTGGTCCGAAGATGTAAACGGAGGAGGACAGAATGCCTGCAGTACAATAGGCCTTGGAACATTGGTTGGCACCTTAGGGACATAACCCTGCTTAGGGTATAAGAACGCCTTAACCATACCCGGTGCAAATTCCAAACAGGTGGGAGACACCGAATGAGCCTGAAGGTCTCCGACTCTTTTTAGGGACGAACAGAAAGATAGTTTTGAACGTCAGAAATCTTTCTGAAACTAACTCTAGGGGCTCGAAGGGAGCCCCAGACAAGCCTTCCAAAACTATCGCCAAATCCCATGCCGGCACCCTAGTTCGAACCGCAGGCCTCAAGGTGCCACGAAGGAAACGAATAATCAGGGGGTCTCGACCCAAAGATGTACTACCCACAGGGGCGTGGAAAGCCGCAATGGCCGCCACGTAAACCTTTAAGGTAGAAGGACATAAACCTGATTTAAAGCGATACTGGAGAAACTCAAGTACTGTGTTGACTGAACAGTTAACTGGATCTCGCTGATGCTGGTGACACCAAGATGTGAAAACTCTCCACTTAAATGTATATAATTTCCTCGTGGCTGGAGCTCTGGAGCTAAGAATGGTCTCAACGACCTCAGTCGAGAGACAACTCTCTAAAAGTTGGGCCCCCTCAGAGGCCAAACCCATAGGTTCCAAATCTCCGGCCGGGGGTGAAATATTGTGCCCCCTGCCTGAGACAGAAGGTCTCTCCTGACAGGTACCTCAAAAGGAGGGCCGTCGAGGAGATGAATTAGGTCCGCAAACCAAATTCGACTCGGCCAGCGTGGAGCTACTAATAGTAGACTTACTCCGTCCCGGCGGACTCTCTCCAGAACTCCTGGGAGCAGAGCAACAGGGGGAAATGCATACAGACGTAGCCTCGGCCACGTCTGTACCATAGCGTCCAACCCCAAGGGGGCTGGTTGCGTGAGGGAGAACCAAAGTGGACAGTGCGTCGTAAGCTGTGACGCAAACAGATCCACTTCTGCTTGGCCGTAAAATTCCCAAATGAGCTCCACCGCCTCGGGGTGGAGTCTCCATTCCCCTGGCCTCAGCACCTGCCTCGACAGGGTGTCTGCTCCTATATTCTGGTACCCTGGGATATACACTGCCCTCAGGGAGAGTATTTTCCCCAGGGACCACAAGAGGATCTGGTGCGCCAGTTTGCAGAGTGGACGTGAGCGCAGACACCCCTGTTGATTTAAATAAGAGACCACCGATGTGTTGTCTGTACGGACAAGCACATGATGGCCCTTCAGATCTGGGAGGAAATGTCTCAACGCATTGAAGACGGCCATCATCTCCAGGCAATTTATGTGCCAAGAGAGATGATGGTTCCTCCACAGACCCTGAGCTGAGCGGCCTTCCATTACTGCTCCCCAGCCGGTGAGAGAAGCGTCTGTCGAGATAGCAACTCGATGGCAAAGAGCTCCCAACACCGGACCCTGGGACAGGAACCAATGTTTCCTCCATATAATCAAGGCGCGGATGCACCGCCGCGTGATCTTGATCATACGAGTGGGTTCCCCTCGGGAGGACCCTCTGGTCCTGAGCCACCACTGCAAAGGTCTCATGTACAGCAGGCCAAAGGGGATCACATTGGACGCTGCTGCCATGAGGCCTAACAGTCTCTCGAACTGTTTCACAGTGCGTGCCTGGCCTAGCTTCAACTCTTTTGTAGCTGTGATGATAGCAGCTACACGAACGGGCGATAGTGTGGCCCGCATCGTGACTGAATCCCATACCACACCAAGGAAAGTGGTTCTCTGTAATGGAGAAAGCACACTCTTCTTGGCATTGAGTCTCAACCCCAATTTTTTCATATGAGCGAGAACGACATCTCGATGCCGACCCGCTGACTGCTCTGAATCCGCCAGAATCAGCCAGTCGTCGATGTAGTTCAGAATGCGTATGCCCTGTAGCCTGAGTGGGGCCAGAGCTGCATCTACGCACTTCGTGAACGTGCAGGGTGACAGAGCTAGACCGAATGGAAGCACCCGATATTGGTATTCTTTGCCCCCGAAAGAAAACCTGAGGAACTTCCTGTGTTGAGGGAGCATGGAGACATGGAAGTAAGCATCCTTCAAATCTATCGTGACAAACCAGTCACTATAGTGATTTGAGTCACTATCTGTTTGAGTGTGAGCATCTTGAATTTCAATTTCATGACTGCACGATTCAGCAAACGGAGATCTAAAATTGGACGCAACCCCCCATCCTTTTTTGGAACAATGAAGTATCGGCTGTAAAACCCTGATTCTCTGTCGGGGAGTACACCTGTTCTATAGCTCCCTTTGCTAAGAGAGACTCTACTTCTTGCTCCATTACCAGAGCCTGCTCGGGATGTACTACCGTGAGTAACACCCCGTTGTAACGAGGATTCTGTAACCTTTCTCTATTATCTGCAGGACCCAAGGAGATATATTCATCAGATTCTTCCACTCTGTCAGAAAATCTACTAAGGGTACCAGTCTCTCGAGACTGGCCTCTGGTGTTAAAGGAACAGCCACTTCGGCGACCTGAAGCATATTGGCAGGAAACAACCGAACTGACTGTTTTTGAACCCCCCTCAGAGGGCTCACGTCCGATGCAACATCGAGTCGACATTGCGCCGAACTTTCGCTGGATACCACTGTGCCCCGAAGCACCAAGGGTGGCGGGGTTGGCAGACCGGTCCCATGAGGACCCCGAAGTGGAGCAGGCACCGTATTCTGAGGTGTACTTGGGGCTGTCCTCGATGGTCTGACGTGCATAGCGTCAGGACCTTTTCTGAGCCGAAGCCTTCTTAGCCGTAAGTACGGTCCTCAGATTCGGCTTAGACTTAGCCGACTTCGGCTGAGAGCGTTGGCTCGGTCCCCAAGATTTATTCGGAGGAGCACGAGACGCAACACGGTGCACACGGTGCGAGGAACTTGGCTGGGGATGCTCACGCCCAGCATCCCCAGGGGGATGGACTCGGCGAGGAAGGAATTTTTTAAAAGCCTCAGATTGTTTTTTATTTTCTTGAAACCTTTCAACAACCGTATTCACCGAGTCACCGAAAAGACCAGAGGGAGACATAGGGGCATCTAAAAGAAAAGCCCGCTCTTTATCTTTAATCTCTGCAATATTTAACCAAAGATTTCTCTCAGTAGCTACGAGGGCTGCCACAGACCGCCCAATAGCACGGGCGGTTTCCTTCGTAGCTCTGAGAGAAAGATCTGTAGCCCGACAAAGTTCTCGAATTTCGTCGGGACTAACTCCCTCACTCCTATCGATATCCCCCAGCAGATCTGCCTGATAGGCTTGGAGCACTGCCATCGTGTGCAGACAGGCTCCAGCTTGACCTGCTGCCGTATAAGCCTTACCCACTAAATTGGATGTGGTTTTTAGTGGTTTATTCGGCAACACGGGATCCTTCAGGGACGATGCTGACCCAGGAGACAGATAGCTCGCAAGCGTCTGTTCCGCTGGGGGCATCAACCCATAACCAAAATCTGTCAGCCCCTTTATATTTAAATATGTGTGAACATGGGGACTAAAAAGACGTGACGAATATGGTTTATTCCATGATCTACATAGCTCACTATGTAGATCAAGAAAAAATGGAAGGGCCCGTGGTTGAGATGAAACATTAGATGTGAGAAAACGCTCGTCTAATTTGCTTTTAGGACGAGTATCTCTTTTTTCTGCTGGCCAGTCAATATTTAACTTATTAACAGCATGAGTTATCACCTCAGTAAGCTCCTCATATGCTGGGGAGAGGGATGGCGAATCCTCTCCCCTTATTGTGTTAGTGTTTGTGTCACTCTCACAAATGCTCAGTAACTGCGCCTCCTCAGAGCTAGAGCACCGAAGCGTCGGGCTCTCTTCCCGGGCGGAAGAAGCCGCAGCGCGGGCTTCCGACACCGGCAAGAGAGCAATGGATCCCTCGGGTAAAGGAGGAGATAAGGCAGAGCCCGTCTCCCACCCCGCCGAGAGATCCATTTGCGAACCCCAAGTGAGCCTTCTCCGAGCTGCCTTGGCAGCCGCGGGTCCAGAACCCTGAGGTTCGCGAGCCTGTCCATCATCCTCAAATGCGGACAGACGGGAGCGGAGCAGCAGACGCTCACAATGCTGACATCGCATGCTCCACTCCCAAACAAACTACACAAAGCTCATGTGTATCTCCACCCGTGATATAACGAGGGCAAGGAGAAGCACAGGCTTTAAATAGTTGTTTCGCCATAATATCCAATATAATGAGAGACAGACAACAATAAATACACAGAACGCTTTGCTGAGGCACAAAAGCTAACGCGAGTAACGCACCGGATGTGCTTATATCCTTTCCTGGTCATGACGTCACCCGCCCGTGGCGTTCATTCATTCCTTTGACTAGTTGACATAAGTGCTTCAGAGGTAATCACGCAAAAGCGTTCCCAAAGCGTCATCGACGCATCGCGAGTTCCCTCGTAAGGGAACAGAGGTTACACATCAGTAACCTAGATGTTTTGTCTTGATAGAGATTTTGACCATATTATAAGGTAATTTATACTTCCAAAACATGTGAAAAGTAGTTTTACTGTTAAATTACATGTATTGTTTAATATTTTCACAGTAAATTATAGGGCAAATCATACTTTTTACATCCAAAAAAACATAAATTTTACTGTAACATTAAGTGTATTTTCTTGTTAGGCCTATATCTAATTACAATTTTCACCATACAGGTACAAGGTAAGGTAACCAACTTAAAGGTTTGCATTGAATATAAACATTTAACATTCCATTCTTTTTCCATTAAAATAACTGACATTAGTCCAAATTAACACCAAATAGCCTAACTTTATCTTTTTTATTGTACTTGTTGCATTTGGTACTTGTCCTCAGAGCAATGGGCTTTTAGTATATGAGGAACAGCTCATTGTGAAGGTTTAATCAATTTGCCATGATATGACGTCATGTACTCACAAACTCAGGCATATTTTTTTGGTTGATTTACTGATGAGAAGTACATTTATGTCTTGATTTATCAAGCAAGGGAGGTTAGGTCTTTGTGTGTTCTTTTAGTAGAATGTAATTTATATTTTTCAGAGTGTGGTCTTGTTTTATCCACAGTCATGTGATGGCACACAGTGAGGGAGCCCCATTCCATTTGCAAGAAGGCTATTTGTAAATGGAATCTAATTACAGATGGAGCCTTGATAAATAAATAAACGGTAAAGATGTTTCCATCTTCTCCTTTTATAAGGGTTTCCAGCAGTGCTGGAACCCTGTTGTTTACATACTGATTTTCTTATAAGGGGTTCATGCATGAAGTGTTGATTAATTTCCTCATTTATTTTCTGCCTGCAATGTTTGCAACATGTATAATAAATTATTTACTATATTTATATAAACAATTTTTTTATGCTACAATAATTTAATAAATACTTCAGAATCCATAAATTACATTGCTTGCATTGCTTTTGTTTATTTATGAAACATATATTAAGTATTTTGGCTTACTTTAGTTAATATTGTTTACATACAGAATGATGCAGACACACATGCAATAAATGCAAACCAACAGAGGTCAGATAAAATGTCCCCTGCATGTATTTTGTTGTAAGTTCATCAACAGATTAATTCTTGATTGCTACCGCATTTCCAACATAACACGGCACACCTGCAGTGTAGACAGCTTTATTAATTATAATGGGAGAGAATACTGCAATTAACTTAAGGAGCTTTCTGATTCAGGCAAACCCAGTTTGGTTTTTGTTTAAACTAATAGACTAATCACTATCAGAAAAATATCATTGGCTGAATGATTATATTCATATTTCATGATGCTGTCCTAGTGCTCAATGATAATACAAAAAATGCCATGGTTTTACTATGGCACATGTTAAATCATGGGATAGCCATGTCTGAAAAACAATTATGTTTAAAATACAAGACAAATATTTAAATAATCAAAAAGCAAAGAATTTGTGAAGTATACTGTATATAAGTGCTACTTTTTTATAATTTCGCCCCTGTCCTTGCTGAGGTCTGTGCACGCCACTGCGTGCGTGGGTACTTTTATGAAAACTGTTATAACTCTTTAACGGAAGGAGATTTTATCACCAATTTTTGTAAATTTATGTATGGGGCCTCTCCCTCTTGGTGGCACTATGATAATTAAAAAAATAAAAATAGCTTTGACAAAGGAACCATTGCTCGGATCGACCTGTAATTTTGCATGCAATGTCTTTGTCCAAGGTACCTGCAAGTTCTATCAGGATAGTTGAATATCTCGACAAACATGGCCGCCATCAACCAATCAAGATTCAGCAGCTTTTAGACAAGGTTAACAAAGGCAGATCGGAATGAAACACGGTGGGCAAAAGTCTGTGCAAAATTTGAAGCCGCTGGGTGGCGCTATCACAACTGACATACATTTAAATTGCTGAATATTATGAGTTTGACACATCATATAATAGATCTGCACTTTCTGAACAACTTTGCCTCAAGGACGATTTGTGTCAATCAAATCGAGATTATTTAAAAAAAGAAAAAATATATACTTTTGCGAACTAGTCCTAGTTTGTTTTTATGTGAGATCAACAAAACCTGTACAGGAAGATATTTGGACAGCCTAGATCAATAATTATCAAAGAAAAGTTGAACTTTTTATTTGGCATGGCTATAACTGGGTAATTTAAACATATGGTTGTGGCCTAGATTTAGCAAAACCGAACAAGTCCTCCAAGAAAAGTCCTATTTTCATCAAACAGTGATCATTTGCGAGATAGCATTATGAAGAGGCTGTAAAATTTGTTGAGGATCGGACAATAGGTGGCGCTACAGTTATGAATGTTTATGCTATTGCATTTTATATGCGTGTGAATGGTTGTATATTCTGCAATGTTTCACACAGACACACTTTATTCAAATCATATGATAGATCTCCTCATTCTGAACAACTTTGCCTCAAGAACCATAGGTGTCAATCAAATTGTTCATTAAATATTTGAGATTATATAAAAAAAAAATATTTTTGGGTACTAGTCCTAGGTTTTTCACTCAATCTTGACAGAACCAGTGTAGTACAATTCTCTGAACTTCCAGATAAATAATTATATAAAAAACATAGAACTTGTTTATTTAGAATGGCTATAATAGTTATTTAAACATATGGGTGTGGCTCAGTTTACCCAAAGGCCAATAACTCCTAAACAAAGGTTCCAATTGAAATCAAATTTAGTACAAAAATGAAACGTGATTCCAAAGAAGCATGCTAATTTTTTTGTGGATCGGACAATAGTTGGCACTATAACAATCAGACATGTTAAAAAAAATACAAAATCTCTTGTTTACATCTGAGTGCTGAAAATTATAATGCTTTATCTCTATTTTAGATGCTTAAGGGCTATCAGAATAATTCTTAAAATGTGTAGCACATGTATGCACTTAAAGTCCCTATGCTGCTTGAACCCCGGTAATTGTTGCTTCCAGCTATATTTATTCCGGTAGTTGCTGCTTGCAGCTATATTTATTTGTATTATTCAAAAACCTTAAGTCCTAGAGATACCAGATTTGGCAGGATGGTCCAGTTATGTGCTTTAGCCCACTATGCCACCACCTTTAATGTTTTGTTAAAACTTTTCCTCATACTCACCAGATTTACATCTTGTCAAAAACCAAAAATGGTACTACTGTGAATAAGGTCCCCTATGATTGCCGCTTCTGGCTATATTTGTTCTCATTATTATTCTGCCATAAAACCGTATGGGCAAAAACCTAAAAAGTCCCCCACACACACTACGAAGGCACATACACACACCCATCAGAGTCTAGGTGGTGCTATTATAAGCAGTTTTACATTTTGGCTCATATCTTCGCAACTATAAGGGCTATAATCAAAATATTTTCCCCTCTGATACCTTGAGTCAAGGCAAACAAAACTTTTATTTGCTCAAAATTTGCATGTATGATCAAGGGACTGTCCTGACAAAAAAAAAAAAAAAAGGTTTCTGGATTTTTTATTCTTCAAATCGTTTCGAAGTTATTAGCTAATTAATTATTTGGCCATAGCCTTAATTTACTCAATGGGCTAGATCTTCTGAACGCAAGTCAAAACTTTATGAAACTTGGATTAAGTTGATATCACAACATTTTAAGGATGCATGCAAAGTTTGTTCAATTTTGTCACAAGGGGGCACTACAGCAAAAACATTTTTATAACTCTGCAACCGTTTGAGTGAAACATATAAATTTTGCATGCACCTTATTTAGGTCACGTGCTAACATGTCATTACAAAAACAATTCGACAACTCAATAAAAAAGACCGCCAGCAGCCAAAGAAAAGTAAGCAGCTGATAACTTGCATTGTGAAAGGCCGATTGTTATGAAAGTCATGGTGCTCTTAAGGGTTACCAAAATTAAGCTGTATACCAAATTTGTGAGAATCGGCAACAAGGTGACGTTATAATAAACTAATTTTCATATTTTCTACTAACTTCCGAACTGCAAGGTCTGACTTGCACATACAGGTCACCAAAATTAAGCAGTTCTATATTTGAAGTTGGGAGTTACAGATGAATGATGTAAAACCAATTTTTTTCCACTAGAGGGAGCTAAAAAATATATAAAAATACAATTTAAAAAGATATATATATATATTTGTGTAACCCATTTTGGAAATTTTTTACATACTAACAGTCATTCCCTGGAGGGCGCTCAGGGTTACACAGAGCACATTTATTGCATCATTCAGAAAGAGAATCCGACTGAACTAGTTCCAGAACTACAACTATGAATTTCAATTTACACTTTCATCATCAAGAATGTTAGTTAATTGTTTATTGGATCCATCCATTTCTTTATCAAACACAATCCAGTTGCTGTTCATGAATTTCAATTCTTTTAAAGCTAAAACCGACAAATATATGGCTATGACACTGCTATTTCATGAATATATATATATATATATATATATATATATATATATATATATATATATATACACTCACCTAAAGGATTGTTAGGAACACCATACTAATACTGTGTTTGACCCCCTTTCGCCTTCAGAACTGCCTTAATTCTACGTGGCATTGATTCAACAAGGTGCTGAAAGCATTCTTTAGAAATGTTGGCCCATATTGACAGGATAGCATCTTGCAGTTGATGGAGATTTGTGGGATGCACATCCAGGGCACGAAGCGCCCGTTCCACCACATCCCAAAGATGCTCTATTGGGTTGAGATCTGGTGACTGTGGGGGCCATTTTAGTACAGTGAACTCATTGTCATGTTCAAGAAACCAATTTGAAATGATTCGAGCTTTGTGACATGGTGCATTATCCTGCTGGAAGTAGCCATCAGAGGATGGGTACATGGTGGCCATAAAGGGATGGACATGGTCAGAAACAATGCTCAGGTAGGCCGTGGCATTTAAACGATGCCCAATTGGCACTAAGGGGCCTAAAGTGTGCCAAGAAAACATCCCCCACACCATTACACCACCACCACCAGCCTGCACAGTGGTAACAAGGCATGATGGATCCATGTTCTCATTCTGTTTACGCCAAATTCTGACTCTACCATCTGAATGTCTCAACAGAAATCGAGACTCATCAGACCAGGCAACATTTTTCCAGTCTTCAACTGTCCAATTTTGGTGAGCTCTTGCAAATTGTAGCCTCTTTTTCCTATTTGTAGTGGAGATGAGTGGTACTCGGTGGGGTCTTCTGCTGTTGTAGCCCATCCGCCTCAAGGTTGTGCGTGTTGTGGCTTCACAAATGCTTTGCTGCATACCTCGGTTGTAATGAGTGGTTATTTCAGGCAAAGTTGCTCTTCTATCAGCTTGAATCAGTCGGCCCATTCTCCTCTGACCTCTAGCATCAACAACGCATTTTCAGCCCACAGGACTGCCGCATACTGGATGTTTTTCCTTTTCACACCATTCTTTGTAAACCCTAGAAATGGTTGTGCGTGAAAATCCCAGTAACTGAGCAGATTGTGAAATACTCAGACCGGCCCGTCTGGCACCAACAACCATGCCACACTCAAAATTGCTTAAATCACCTTTCTTTCCCATTCTGACATTCAGTTTGGAGTTCAGGAGATTGTCTTGACCAGGACCACACCCCTAAATGCATTGAAGCAACTGCCATGTGATTGGTTGATTAGATAATTGCATTAATGAGAAATTGAACAGGTGTTCCTAATAATCCTTTAGGTGAGTGAATATATATATATATATATATATATATATATATATATATATATATATATATATATATATATATACATACGTATAGTATATATGAACTTTTAGACAAGACAGCTGTGTCATGAGGATCATTCTGTCCATTTGGATTATTTTGGTCTTGTTCTGACCATTCTTGTTTGGACCACGATGATTGTCACTTGAAGCTATATAATTTAGATTTAATTTTGTTGTTTTAATTTATTATTCTAGGAATTCCTCACTTAACATCTCTTTGGTTATTTGAACAAGTTGTTGTCACATTTACTTTGATATTTTTACATTAAAAGGGAGTTTATATTTATTCTGCAGGTTTTCATATGTCAACACATTTGTTATCGATATTTATATTTAGAACTAGGCAATGTTAACATTCATGCTTTTCATTTTCAGATTTATATTTAGTAAGAAAGTAAACAGCGAGCTGTTATTAGGAGCATTTCCACTATCGGGCCAAATGAGTGTGTGCTAGTGCGTGCCAGGGCCAGTTGCGTTCCCACTGTCACTTCCGGTGCTTCATCATGCCTTCTCGGTGCTTCTTCTGGGCCAACGGCTATGTGCCCTGGCCTGCTGATTACCAGTCAGGTCAGAGGTTTCAGCACCAAGATACTAATTTCCCAATTTTTCATATCTAGCTACCAGCTTACCTCAAGAGATTAATGGAGAATGGCCAATGAAGAAGGCTTTTCTGAATATTTGGGCTGAAGAAAATGTGCAATATCAGATTGCCGTGGTGTCTTCCGAATGAAGATGTGAATAAGTGTGCTGTCACCAAACTTTCCAAGTTGTATATCCAGTGCACAATCGTACAGGTTCTAGAATAAATTGTGGGCACATTACAAATCCATGTTCATTTAGATGACTAGCTAGTTTCCAGAGTCAGATACCTCAGCTTGAGTTTCCCTCTTGCTTGTAAAATGGCCTAAATAGCGGTAAAGTGTCTATTTAGCAGATGCTTTTATCCAAAGCAATTGAAAGTAAACTTCAAAGTAAAAGTCCCCCGGCAGCAACATGTGGTTAGATACACACATACATTCTTCATTCATCATAGTGGGAACTTTCCATTGACTTCTATTTTTACACTGAGCTAATTATATTTTCCACCTGTGACCTTTTATATTTACATTATTTAATATGTCGTCATCAAACGTGTTCACCACAAAACACTTGAGACCCCTCAACCCCAAACACACATTATTATTATTGCTCAAATTTATTTTCATTGACAAAACAAATAGAATATGCATCTACTATATATCCGCATTAGTTAGCTACACATATTAAGGTTAATTTTAAATCTTTGATCTGTAAAAGCACTGCTGCTCTATTTATATCCACCTAATGGGGATTTATTCTTTGTTAGTATAAAAAAAATGGGCCCCTCTCAATCGAATTAAATCTTACGACAAGCTAGGGTTCACTTCAGAGAGAGATAAGAGTGCAACTGAGGGATGGTAACATATAAAACTGAGCACTCTGCCATTTGATGAGCTTTAGAGCTTCAAGTGACAGTTTTACCATTATTTCTCCCTAAAAGGATATGAAATGAGCCCAGGTTATTTGCACATGCTGTCTACACTGGTTTAGTGCCCCATTCACTAAAGGAATTATGTAGATCATGCAATGGCACAAACATGCTCACAAAACTGCAGATGAATGCAATTTGCCCACACAATTCCAATCTTGTGGGCCAATTCTGAGCGCTATGTAGTGGCGGATGCAGCTATTAACAACCATTATCTGACACTCTTTGTCAGGTTTAAGCAGCATCACTGACTACTGTGATCACCTGAATAATCTCTTTAACATGCAGAAAGTGGGCTTGATCTCACAGCACATATGAATAAATGACAGGTTATAATGCTGGTCTCCATTATTTGGTCATTATTTGATGAATTACTGCTGATATTATCGATAGAAAATGTGCACAAACATCTCTTTTAAATAAACTTCCTTTCGCCGCCTGATTTCATCTGGCTGTAATAGCGCTCCCCAACGTGATGTGAGTTACACCAGGTAATTTTTGTGAATGAAGCGCAATCTTTAATAAGCCTTATTTACCTATAAATGACTACATATATTTAATCAATTTCAAACGTTTGAACTCATTATCTTTGACAGCTCTTTGCATTAACTGTATTTTAGCATATATTTATAAAATGATCAATGGAACAATGACACAAAGTTTCTGGATCAAGGCAACTATGACACATTGTAAACACATACAGTATAAGCAGAAACGTCTCGGTTACTGACGTAACCTCCGTTCCCTGATGGAGGGAACGAGGCATTGTGTCGCTGAGTTGACACTAGGGGTCGCTCCTTTGGAGCAAGGCCATCTCTGATTTTGAGAAAAGCCAATGAGAATTGGCGTGTGGAATTTGCATGCCACTCCCCCGGACATACGGGTATAAAAGGAGTGACGCTGCAAATACACATCAGGTATCGCATTGAGGAGCCGAGCCAAAGACCCGGCGCTTTCAGCGGATGGTTCAGTATTGTGGCTAGCGGGAACATAACGTCTCATTCCCTCCATCAGGGAACGGAGGTTACGTCAGTAACCGAGATGTTCCCCGTCTGTCACTCAGTCGACGTTGTGTCGCTGAGTTGCCATTAGGGGTCCCATGGAAAACGGCACAGAGCTGAACCGAGTTACGCAGACAAGCGGTGCGAGACGGACAAACCTCCGTGTGCCTCGTAGCCAGCGCAGCAAGCCGTCGCATAACTACCCCCAACACACTGGCAGGCATGAAGCGGTCCCCTGCACCTAGGGGGAACATCTAACTGCTCAGAAGTATAAGGACTGGCTGGCCCAGCCGGGGCCTTCTCTCTATTTTTCTCCCCTGTAAAAGGCTGGGGGCCAAATATAAATGGTCCAAGCTGGGGGGTGTCCCTCCAAGAGGAGGACACCGCGGAGACCACACCCGGCCCCGAGGGGGGGGGGTTTAGGTGGAATACACACACGGTCTTACCGGCTAGCAGCGGAAGCACATCCTGTGGAACGGCGCCGTGGTAGACCCTACCCAAAGGTGGGGAGGGGTTACTACAAACATGTCGACCCAGGGCAGAGGACCCTCTGTCCAAGGAAGATGCGGTTTGCCAGTAGGGAAACCATTTTGCGGGATATACATCACACGGGGTTGCCGAAGGGGGCAACCAGCACATGTGGAGCACTTACCTCAGTACGGGGGCCTAGTGACGCCCTTACCAGGGCGGCAGTGAGCCTCTCCGAAGACTCAACGGCCGCTAGGCTAGGGAGGAAGAACGTCCAGGGTTCACACTTCCTGCGAACGCAACTGGGGAAAAGAGCGCACGTCTTCACCTCAAGGGAGGGGAAAGGCGCTATGCACAAGCGATACACCCGGACAAGCTGACCCGAACTTAACTGTTTGTATCACCTGATAACACACGGGACAAAACTGGCTCAACCCTGAGGTTATAGAACCTCGCAAAGGTGTTAGGTGTTGCCCAACCCGCGGCTCTACATATGTCTGCTAGAGAGGCGCCATGGGACAAAGCCCATGAAGCCGCAACGCCCCTGGTAGAATGGGCTGGTATGCCTTCGTGATGGCATCGACGACCAAGTGGGCGATCCTCCGCTGTCCGCCAAAGCAAACAAAGAGCTGCTCAGAGCTTCTAAAGCTCTGCATGCGGTCCAAGTAGATGCGAAGAGCACGCACCGGACACAGTAATGTAAAGGTTGAATTTGCCTCCTCCAGGGGCAGCGCTTGCAGGTTCACCACTTGATCCCTAAAGGGGGTCGTGGTAACCTTGGGCACATAGCCTAGTCGGGGTCTCAGGATGACGTGAGAGTAAGCCGGACCGAACTCTAGGCACAGTTCGCTAACAGAGAACGCCTGCAGGTCCCCTACCCTCTTGATGGAGGTGAGCGCCGTCAGGAGGGCGGTCTTCAGAGAGAGCGCCTTTAGCTCTGCTGACTCAAGGGGCTCAAAGGGAGCTCCCCGAAGGCCCCGAAGGACCACGGAGAGGTCCCACGAGGGAATGAGGCACGGCCTGGGGGGATTTAACCTCCTCGCGCCCCTCAGGAACCTGATGATCAAATCGTGCTTCCCTAAATACTTACCTTCCACTGCATCGTGATGTGCTGATATAGCGGCTACATACACCTTCAAGGTGGCAACACGTCTGCGTGACAAGGACGCGGTGTGTGCCGTGGCGCCATGCTCGTCTCTCGACTCGGGTCTGCAGCCAGTGCTGGAGTGGTCTCATATGCATCAAACCAAGCGGTGTAACCATGGCTGATGATGCCATATGCCCCAGGAGCCTCTGAAAGGATTTCAGTGGGACCAACGTGTTCTGTCTGAACGTACGCAGACAGCTCAGCACTGACTGTGCACGCTCACTGGTGAGACGCGCCAACATTGAGACCGAGTCCAACTCCATACCGAGAAAAGAGATGCTCTGAACCGGGACGAGCTTGCTCTTTTCCCAGTTGACCCGAAGCCCCAAGCGGCTGAGGTGCCTGAGCACCAAGTCCCTGTGAGCACACAACATGTCTCGCAAGTGAGCTAAGATTAGCCAGTCGTCGAGATAGTTGAGGATGTGGACGCCCGCTTCCCTCAGTGGGGCAAGGGCTGCCTCTGCGACCTTCGTGAAGGCGCGAGGGGACAGGGACAGGCTGAAGGGCAGGACTTTGTACTGATATGCCTGACACTCGAAGGCAAACCGGAGAAAGGGTCTGTGCCAAGGAAGGATCGAGACATGAATGTACGCATCCTTCAGGTCTACCGCCGCGAACCAATCCAGATGCCGGACGCTCACTAGAATGCTTCTATGTGTAAGCATCTTGAACGGGAGTCTGTGCAGAGCCCAGTTCAGAACTCGCAGGTCGAGGATTGGCCGCAACCCACCGCCTTTTTTGGTACGATGAAGTAGGGGCTATAAAACCCCTTCTTCATCTCGGCTGGAGGGACAGGCACTATTGCGCCCTTCTGTAGAAGGGAGGTGATTTCTGCACACAAGGCAGCGGCGTTCTCGCCTCTCACCATGGTGGGGCGGACGCCGTTGAACCTGGGCGGGTGCCTGGCGAACTGAATCGCATAGCCGAGTCGGACTTCGAAGCCTTCTTAGGGTTCTGGCCGGCCATGAGGCGGGGGACTACCCTCATGTAGTTCTCTAAGTGCCTTGGCTTGGTGCACCTGCAGGAGTGCCATGGCATGTAAGGCGGAGGCAGCGTGTCCAGCAGTGCTGTAGGCTTTAGCCGTCAGAGACGACATCAGCCTACAGGCCCTGGACGGAAGCGTCGGGCGGTTCCGCCAGGTGGAGGCGTTTTGCGGGCATAAGTGCACCGTGACCGCTTGGTCCACCTGGGGAATCGCCGTGTAGCCCCTTGCCGCCCCGCCGTCGAGGGTAGTGAGAGCGGAGGAGCTTACCGCTCGTATGCGAGCAGTGAAAGGCGCGAGCCACGGGCGCGTAAGCTTCTCATGCACCTCCGGGAAGAAAGGAACGGGGGTGGAGCGTGGCCGTAAGCAGCGCTCCGGCCCCAGGAACCAATCGGCGAGCCGCAAGGGTTCGGGGCGGAGGGTTCCACTCCAGTCCGACACTCGCGGCTGCCCGGGCAAGCATGGCTGTCAGCTCTGCGTCAGCCTGCGACTGAGCCGCCGCACCCGAGGGTGGGATCTCAGCCGAGTCTTCAGCGTCAGACATGACAAACCCGCTCTCCGATGCCGCGATTGAAATCTCATCGTTGTCAGGCGCTCTGAACGTGATCGGTTGGAGCATACGAGCGTGGCGGGGAGTGGGAGGTCCGTGGGGGTTGTACCCGGCGGAGAGGCTCCCACTGAGGTCCCCATATCGCCCCCAGCGTTAGCCGACACCGCCTCATACCCATAGGTAGAAGGACCGAGTCGGGGAGCGGCTGGGGTGCCCCGCGCTCTTATGAGTGCGAGGCGCAACCGCAGCGTAGCCATGGGCATGCTCTCGCAGTGAGAGCATGAACCATCCACGAACGCTGACTCTGCGTGGGTAGCACCCAGGCACAAGAGGCAACGATCGTGGCCATCAGACGGGGAGAGAGAACGACCGCAACCAGTAAACACACAAACGGAAAGACATCTTGAAAAAGACGCTTCACCGTTTGTGCCACTCTTTTAAGGTTTTTTTTTATTTATTTTTTTATATATATATATATATGTTTACGAGAGTATAAATGTATATATAAATGAAGTTATTCACTCTGTAACTCTTTTATCGGCTGCTGAAGTGCCCAGGGGTGTATGCTCAGCACAAACGTAGTATGCGAGGTGGAGGACTGCTGGAAAGCGCCGTAAAGCCAACAGCTTGCAGAGATGACTGGAACAGCAGAGGAATTCAGCTCTATGACTGCTCTCTCGGCTCCGAAAAAGATATCTGATGTGTATTAGCAGCGTCACTACTTTTATACCCGTATGTCCGGGGGAGTGGCATGCAAATTCCACACGCCAATTCTCAATGGCCTTTTCTCAAAATCAGAGATGGACGTGCTCCGCAGGAGCGACCCCTAGTGTCAACTCAGCGACACAACGTCGACTGAGTGACAGACGGGGAACTAGCAAGCCGCTTTATTTCAAAACGGAAGTATGTTATGAGGCTCAGTGCAGGTAGTCCATTGTTACTGTTCAAACCCTAATTTGTTCACCCCAATTAAATTTTTTCTAGCAATGGATATCAAATCAACATAACATTATTACATAAACATATTAGTCAAATTCAATATTTAAAGTTCTAATAAAAAAACAAATGTGCCAAAAAGGGTAACAGTGTTGCAGATATAACCAATTATTCACTCAGAAGGGTTCAGTAGAGTTCAGTATTCACTCAGTAGTTAGCATGGCACCAAGAGTTTGCAGACATTTAATGTGTTTAATGTAGCTGCATGTCATGCTGTCTTATTTTTCTGTTAGATAATACATTAATGTATCTAATAGTTCTCAATCTATGGAGCATGTGAGTAGTGCCTTTGTTGCTTTAAAAAAAGAAAAAGAAAAAAAGAAAGTTACAGCACCAATTTGTTCCCTATTTGTGAACAGTGCCTTTTAGTGCCATCTGGGGATATCATTTATCATAGCTTTGGATTCTGTCTATGACAGAATTTTGTTTCACCTGTCCCGTAACTAATGCTAACTATATTTCTGTTAGATACATTAACTTTTCAGTAGCTGAAGCTCTGGGATTTCAGCACAGAGAGGATGACATTATACGATCTGTCATGTTCATCTGTGCAGGTCTCTATAGAAACAGTCACACACATTTACACATGAACACAGGATGTAGAGGTCACTCTGTTAAGACTCGCGCACACACACACACACATACACACACACACCAGCAACACCATCCTTGAATGCATACCTTGGGTCTTTAGTGACCCAGGACATAATTATGCATAGCTCAATATGTTATTTTAATGCCAGTTGCGTCTAATGACATTTCAGTGTGATAGTAATGAATCCTGTTCTATATTTTTTTGAATCATCTCTTTGATATATAATAAAACACTATCTGGCCATTTTGTACATACATTTGTGATAGATATATGAGTATGTGACTATGTTTGGCGAAACACCCATGCGTTTAATGGTTAATGAAAATATGCAGTACATCCTCCCTTTAGACATTCCACCCTTGATCACATCTAAAGCAAAGCCTAAAGAGAAAAAGCGGGCAGAGATGAATGAGGATGACTCTCTCTCCCTGCGTGTAGCCATTATATTTTCCAACATGTTCAATGCATTTGACAAAAGCATTACTGAAAAATGTTTCAACATGTGGTAAGTCACTGTTTTATGGGTGTAATTATATAAATTACAACATTTGGGTCACATTGAAGTGTTTATACTGAGCATTCAGACTGAGTTTGGTAATATCAATGTTTTATTTATTTTTATTTTAGTTTACATAAAATGAAATTTCTTTCACCATTTACTCTCATATTGTTTCAAACCCATCTTACTTCCTTTCTTCAGTGGAACACAAAATAAATGAATAATGTAAGGCTTCCATCACCATTCACTTTTATTGCATAATGTTTCCATACAGTGAATTTGAATGGTGACTGAGGCTGCCATTCTGTCTAAACTGAGATCCTGAATCTCTGTGTTATTAAAAATCGCAGGACACTTCTCATAAAGAGTAGGGATGTAAGCCTGGTGTGCTGGCCAAATTCCCCCCATGGGCCTTCCCAATCATGTCCTCCTAATCATCCACATCCCTGAATTGGCTACATCACTCTACTCTCCTCTCCATCAATTGCTGGTCTGTGGTGGGAGTTCTGGTGCACTATGGCTGTCGTCGCATCATCCAGGTGGATGCTGCACACTGGTGGTGGTTGAGGAGATTCACATTATACTATGTAAAGTGCTTTGAGTGCCAAGAAAAGCACTATATAAATGTAAGGTATTATTATTAAACATCTATTTTTGTGTTCCATGGGAGAAAGAAAGTCATACGGGTTTGAAATGACATAATGGTGTATAATTGATGCCAGAATTTGTATTTTTGGGTGAACTATCAATTTAACTTTTGTCAGAACTTTCTTCTGATGCTTCCAGAACCTTCTCCTTTTAGACCATCTTCACACCATA
Source organism: Xyrauchen texanus (assembly GCF_025860055.1). Taxonomy (NCBI): domain Eukaryota; kingdom Metazoa; phylum Chordata; class Actinopteri; order Cypriniformes; family Catostomidae; genus Xyrauchen; species Xyrauchen texanus. The sequence continues at coordinate 35,079,325 of NC_068300.1, read as the reverse complement.
TGGCATATGGTTCCAGGTTTGAGTCATGGAACATGAACTGCCAAAATTGTTCACCTTAGCAAACCTCAGGTTGCTTCAGGGTAGCTCCAGCGTCTCATGTAACCAGACTTTTGTCTGTCGGCCAGCATTGGTTCTTATTGCAGCATTGCCAGACTAAACTCACTGTGAATTATGAGCTTTCCAAAATTAAAACCACTGCCCAGAGTGGTCAAAGCTGGAAATTTTGTTTTTAGTTGTAAATGGCACAATATAGTCCAAAGGCTGCATATTTTATTAACGTAAGTGGAGTAAAATTAATTAATTTTAATTTTATTATAATTTTTTTTATAATTAATATTATTAATTATATTTTATTAACTAATTAATTTTAGACAGAAAATGCAACATCTGAATCACCCTTTATCACAAATTATGTGAAAATAATTATTTTGTGGTTTCCACGGGACCAAAGCCCATGTTTCTGAGGCTGCTCACAAAACAGGCAAACGGTAGAGCCATAGGAAAAGATAATACATTTCAACTGATGCGAAAATATCTGTTGAGTGGTGACACTTGTCAGTAACTTGGCAGAATGGGGTGAATGTCAGGGCAATGGAAAATTCAGTAGCAATGTTAAAGTGTTAAACAATAAAAATGTCAAATTATTAGGGCTGTTGATTTAATAACGTGCGATTAATTAAAAAAAAATAACACGTTAAAAAAATTTATGCATTTAATCTCAATGCTTTCCAGAGAAATGCAAGCTTGTAGTACCACCTGTTTACTCCAGAGGGCAGTAAGTGAAATTTCAGCTGTGTGAGCAACACACAGTTTATTACAGTGTACCAAACATTAACAACCTGTCAGCGGACACACAACACAAACGTGCGTTACGTTCTTGCGTTCAAAACACTTGAAGGAGCGCAAATGCGAACTAAGGGATCTCAAGATGTGTTTAAAGATTGAATATTAAACTATATTTAACTTGACACAGTGACCTAAACATTACACTTTTATGACGCAACACACCCGAGACGCGACACAAGTATGTCTGACGCAGGTCATACGGTCTTTACCTCACAAATATTTAATTACCAACTAGGTTAAGGATGTGTCCTTTAAACTGTTACAGTGTTTTTACACAGTCAATCTTTATTTAAGAAACATGCTCCTTGAAATAGATCCACTTTGCTCCTTCTGTAATGCTGTAGATTAATCTGCCCCTCACCTTTTTTGGGAATGTGTCCACGCTGTAGTATTTTGGAGAAAATTTTGTTTGTTTGTACGTACCTCTATTTTAACTAGTTTTTCTTTGCTTTATAAAGACGTTTTATTTGGTTTTCACAGTTTTGATAACTTAAGTTAATATTTTCTGACTAATCTGTTTATTGTTCTTTCTCAAGTTTTTTATACATAAGTGTACATTTATTTCTATAAAGCCCCTATTTGCACTTTTTTGTAAAGACTTGAAATATTATTTAAATACTCTTTGTACCTCCAACAACTCTAAAGCATTGAAAACCATTACACTATGTAATGAATATAATGTTTTGGCATTATTGTAAAATATATCTGTTGTATGGCTGTTTGGCTTGTTTCTAAAAAAAAATAAAAAATGTCTGTCGCAGATGTACATTTACAGGTCCTTAAACAATCCCTCATAATGAATCTCCAACTGATTGATAAATTCACTTGTGAAATGGATTGCTGTGAACTGTATGCCAATGACTGACTTATGATCAATAATATGGTAGTAAACAATACATTGTATTCTAAATCTGCTTTTTGTATTGTCTTATCAATAATGAACTCTTCTGCTACAAGAATGTAATGCATTTTAATTATCTGAATATTTTTTTTTATTTTATATATATATATATATATATATATATATATATATATATATATATATATATAATATTTTATATATTTAAAGATGACCATGTATAATTATTTCATCATTATATATTGACTTATTGTTATATGAGGGGCTTTCTCAGCAAATATTTGTATATGCTATTATATGTGATTAATTAATCGGGACACCATGTAATTAATTAGATTAAACATTTTAATCGATTGACAGCCCTACAAATTATATATAATACTAATCAATTATTCCTTACATTTATGTAGCTCTTTTCTAGGCACTTAAAGCATTTTACATTGTATAGGGAGAATCTCCTCAGCGTAAATCAGTGTGCAGCATCAACCTGGATGATGAGAAAGCAGCCATAGTGCACCAGAACTCCCACCACACACCAGCTATTGATGGAGAGGAGAGAGATGATTTATAAAGACAATTAATGGATGGGAATTATTAGGAGGCCATGATTGAGAAGGGCCTATGGGGGAAATTTAGCCATGACACCAGGTTTACACCCCTAATCTTTACAAGGTGTGTCCTACGATTTTTAATGTCCACAGAGAGTCAAGACCTCAGTTTAACATCTCATCTAAAAAACAGTGCCTTTTTACAGTATAGTGTCTCTGTCACTATATTAGGGCATCAGGCACCCACACAGTTCACAGGGTGAACATGTAATGACCAATAATGTCTCATGTAAAGCCCTCTGCCAAAAACTGAAGGGGACAGACATTAGGGATTTATTTCATACAGCCATCTGTGTGACAACAATAATCTAATGTCATATTGTATGTCTACACTACGATATTGTTTTTTGCCTTTTATATTGAATTTAGATAAATGGTAATTTTTGCAGCATATCTATTTAAAAAAAAAAATTAAAGATCAGTGACCAAGTCAACAGTGTAGAAAGACAGGTGACACAAGCTTCTAAGATTGTAAAGGTAGTTAATTGTTAAATTGTTAAATCATATTTGACAAGGACATTACGGTTATTTTGATTCTGGCTGACTGGATCAATGTTTGAAATGTTTGACAGTCATTTGGTTATATGATAATTATTTTGTTTAATATGAAAATTTTAATTCATACAAGGTTTCTAAATGTTAGTTAAATTATTAAAGTTTTATAAAAAAAAAATAGTGAAGTTTCTCAAAGTTCAGTTGATGTCCTTTCTTTCAAATGATATCACGTATTCTTAAAAATACAAAACATATTCCTGAAAAATTAAACAATTCTTTAAAACTCTCATTTTGTGAAGAGAGGCTGTTTTTAAGATTTAACAATGCTTGGGAACTTAAACATGTAAAAAACAAAACAAAAAAAAAAAACCTGTACGACCTGACTCCTGGGTAAAGTGTAAAACCAGCCAATCAGATTGAAATTCCATTTTGAAAAAACGCTTTGACATATGTGTCAGACTAGTCTATGGGCATGCTGGCTGAGACTGTATATTGATTTTGTTAAATGACTTATTATGTTCAATTCACCTGTTGCACCCTTGAATCGAGTAATCAAGACATAAACTGACTGGAAAAGTGTTACAGGTTTAGGTGTGCTCTTGATCATTTTAGCAAAGAATGTTTGTTCATTACATTCTTGAATCCTAAAATGCACTGCTGAGGCCACTCCCAGTCTGGCCAAGCTATTTTTTAGCTGGTGTGCCAGTCTGACCAGCTGACAAGTGGCCAAAACCCCTCTAAGAACTAACTGTAAAACAAACAGCTTGAGCATGCTGGGAGTCCAGCTAAGACTAGCAAACCAGCTTTCTTGCATATCTTTAATATAAAATCATTGTCTTATTCATTATCTTCTATCCATCTTAAAGTTAGCTCAAGGTAGGCAGAAATACTTACTCTACTGAGGTAGAAATTGTTGAATTGAAGTTGCACAGCTAAAGGACAGACATGATCTCTTCAAAGTACATTATGAATGACATTTAGATGGAAAAATGTATTTGAGGAGATGACCTTGCACTGAAACTAAATGCATTAGGTAAAATGTCGTCATGCAACTCACACTTATAAAGAAAACAAAACAACAGTTATAAATATGATATGCCCTGCTCACATTCGTCTGAGAGTACTTTTATCAAGCTCAGCAATGGTTTTAACTTAATTTATCAAAGCAGATTGCAGTAATACTTGATTAATTAGCCGTTTCCATGGCAACAGGAGAAATACTGCTTGTTATTTAATCATGCTAGGAAGCACACACCTGCAGAAGTTAATGCCAGCTTCATCTCCCTTTGTAATTAAGGTGGAGAAAAAAAACACAATGTAAGTCGAAATGAATGTACTGAAGTAAAGCACTGATAAGAAAGTTGGCCCTCACCATTGAGCAAAAGACAGAACGTTCTATTCCCATTTAACAACATGAGGAGATTATGTAAATGCCATTCAACTCGACTCTAGAATATTAATCAACCACATTTTTATATTCGGACGTTGTTAACAAGACAATGGATTATTTGAAAAGGTCTTTTCAAAATTTTGGAATACAGGCGTGTCCTGATTATAAAACACCCGTACACTGTAAAAACTAATAGTTATCTCAAAATGTAATCATCTTAAAGGAATAGTTCACCTAAAAATTAGAATTCTCTCATCATTTACTCACCCTTGTGCCATCCTAGATGTGTATGACTTTCTTTCATCTGCAGATCACAAATTAAGAAAATTTTGAAAAGAGTATTTCAGCTCTGCATATCCATACAATACAAGTGAATGGATACCAAAATGGTACCTAAAGGCACCATAAAAGTAATCAATAATACTCCAGTGGTTATATCTTCTGAAGACATGATCTATGGGTGAGAAACAGATCAATATGTAAGTAAAATATTGCTATAAATACTTCTCCCTCCCCAGTAGGGGGTATATAATAAAGTTAAAGTAGAGATTGACTGATCAAACAGGAGAATTTATAGCAAAAACTAAAACATTGATCTGTTTCTCACCCACAGCTATCATATCACCTATAATTCGTATGACTATTGTTGTTGTTTTGTTGTAGATGGTTGATTTGAATGAAGACATCATTATCATCATTGGGTGATTAGTGTTACCTCTAGTGAACCTGGAGCCTGTTAAATTTAAGCCATTCTCTACTCAGTTGTACTTTACAAAAGTACAGATTCATGTGAACTAATAAGTACTGGGGAGAATCCATTGTGTCATATGGTTAACTGAGATTTCAGTCATAATTCCCCTTATACTGTATGAGAGGTGCTAAAACTATTTAAATAATTAATAAAAAAAATACTTGAATCGCAGCTGAGTTCAGTTTACTTGTAATCAATTAATATTACAAAAAAATAAAAATAAGTTCAGTATACTTGAGCCAAATAAGTATGCTTACTAAGATTTTTAGGTACTTAGGTATACATGCTTTTTCTAAGCAAGGTCAACTAATTTAATTTTAGAGTGTATAGCACTTCTGGAAATGTTAATATGTCAATGTAAATACAAGCAGAAATGAATGAAAACAATGCTGTTGATATGTCAGTTAAATTAACTGAATTTATCAAGAAGTCTAAGAATAGCATGGAATTTGTGTTTTGTTAATCTGCTCAACACACTCTCAATGAAGCTTCACTATAGTGATTTCTTTCCTGCACCCACTTAAATGCCACATTTGGTACGTGTGTTTAACGTCACTCTGATGCCATATACAACTAATTTCAGACAATTAGAATATTTTGCCTAAGGCTAAATTTGACAGTAAAATGAATGGAAATTCTGACTTAATTTACTCATAGCATTATTATTTATTTTTCAATCGACATGAATGCCGCCTTATTCCTCTGCTGCAAGCATGCATCCACAGGAAAAATATGAATTGACTGACGATGTGGGGTCTGGAGAGGGCATTTATATAGTTTGATGGATGTGTGTGCTGATGAATGACTGAGAAATTCCCAATTAATTAATGCTTCACAGTTATATTTTGCCTGTGGAGTGTAATAAAAATATTTGAATACGTTGACTCGATTTGTGAAGTGGATTGATGGCAGCAGCCATGCGTTACAATGTTACTCATTCACTTTTAGGGATTTAGGAGTCATCAGGATGACTTCTATGTTATTTTGGATTTAGGAGCTACTTTTAGCATTAAAAATGCTCTATGAACTATTCCTGTCACCATAGGTGTAATTTAAGTGTGGGATGGGTGGAACATGTTCCTACCAATTTTGTACCCACCACCTTTTTGAAATAGCTTTCGTCACGTTGGAGTCAATTGCAGAGGAAACATCTCCAGTTCTTCAGCAGGAGTTTCCATTTTATTTGTATGTGTTATAATCAAGTTATCAAGTTAATAATGTGGAATATTTATTTGAGATCCTAAATTGGTCACAGAGACCGACTGTTTATCTTTTCTTAAGAGCATTTATGAAACGTTTGTACAGTGCATACGGCCCCAGAAGACTTATAGACAGAATATAGTGCTTATGTCCTGTCAGTTACTCTTACTTTGGATTTATGTTGTTTTTTCTCATTTTCCAAGCTTGACAGACCTGAGTCATTATGGCAAATACAAACTGTGTAGACTTTTAAAAAAAAAAAACCTTTTGAATAAAAAAGTTTAAATTAAAAAGTGTACTTGTAGAAAGCAACCACCTAAAACCCCCTAGTATCGAGATGGCAAGTTTTGCGTGGACAAGCACCTTGTGAATTTACTTTAGAACATAGTTTTTAAGCTAGGTAAGGCATGCATCACTATTGCCATTGCTCATACTCACTTAGGGGTTTTTACTGCAGGAGAGGCAAATAACAGCTGTTGAAGGGGTCTTGACATGCAAACTGGATATGGGAAGGTGAATAATGTGGATGTGGAAAGGTGAATAATGTGTAACCATTGTCTTCAGATCCTGCCTTAAATTTGCTTAACATCTTGGATCGGCAGCTCTGGGTGAGCCATGCAATTTGTTGAGCAAATCCAAATCTTTTGGTAGTAGTGGTAGTATTTGACAAGGAAAATGTCTTTAACTACTATCTTAACATTAAATACATGCAATACAGGGGCCTGTGTAGCTCATCGAGTACTGACGCTGACTACCACCCCTGGAGTCACGAGTTCGAATCCAGGGCAAAGTTCTCACAAGATTCACATTTGATGCTACTGAGGTTCAGGTGTGGTAGATTTAGTGGTAGGGTAAGGGTTTAGATTATGGTTGGGGTATGGTTATGTTAAGGATTGGAGGTAAGGTTAACAGTGTAATTACAGATGAAATTAAATGCAGGTACATTAAATGTAAATACAATGCAACAACATATATACTGTATATATAATTAGGACATGAGTACATATTAGTGTATAAAATGCTAATGTGCATACTAGTTAAATATGTTTAATATAAATTGTGTCCATTTTTCCAGTTGGATCACCCTCCTCCCTGTCTAAGGAAGAATATATATAACCCTAACAAGTCAAATTATTATCTTATTATCTTATTTTTCTTAAGATTACTCATGGGTCCACTGAGTTTGTAATTGCTGATGCTGGCAGGATGTTAGTCATGTACAACAACAACACATGGCTTTAAATACAAATAGCCCTCATGTGGGGAATCATCTGTGTTTCATGTACATGGCATCGCCATTACCTTCAGAGCTTACTCATGTAAAATTGTTCATAGGTCTGTGCACTGTCCAAATTTAGCCGTGATGTTCCTTATTTTGGCAAAATTATGACAAATGGGTATCCCATACAGGATAATACAAAATACGGGACATCACGGCTGTGGTTTAGCGCTACGGTGCTTGAAGGGGACCATGGTTCCGGGCGGCGAAACACAGTTGCACAGGCAGATCAAGTTATTACATTTTGATGAAAGATTATGAACACAAACCTTTTTACTCTTTGGAGTAATCATACACTATAACATAGATTGCAAGGGTAGATAAGATTCATTTTAATTTCATGTTGTCTTTAAGTTTAACACGAGTGCTTAGATGCAAATAGACCTCTGAATGATCTGTTTAAAACATCAGCAAATGTAGTGTTTTGATGCTAGTGCAGGCTAACATCACTGAGAATTGGGGAAAGTGGAACTAAAATACTTTAGCTGAAATTGGTCTGTGCTTACCAAAATTTTACCACTTCCCACAGTGGCCAAAGTCGGTAGTGTTGTTTAATGAATGGGCACATTTGAGTGGCAGATTCTAGATGAAAAGTCCACAGTGGTGCCAGCGAGGTTTTCTTTTTTTAAATAATGTAATACGGTCAATATTAATAGGAATGCATCTTTTATTAACTCTACACCCCAACACTTAATTGTCAGTGAAGTAAAAATATAATTTTATAGTGAAAATACAAACTCTGATCCACACTCATTGTTTATTTAACACAATCACTTCCTCGTTTCCATGGGTCTTGTATGTTGTTTGCACAACATGTTTTCTCATCACCAAGGGAAAGGATAAACAAATTTGAACTGATGCAAAATTAGATAGCACTTGTTAGTAAGTCAGCATGGGCTGATTTCAGGGTACATGAGCATTCAAAAGCTACATGTTGATTTCTTGTGTGATAATGTTGGTTTGATGCAGGTGTGCTGGTAACCAAGATTTTTATCTAGCAAACCAGCTAGCCATTGTTGGTCATCAGAAGGCCTATGCCGGTCAACCAGCTTTACCAGCTAAGTTTTGTTTTCTGAACAGCATGGCTATACTGGTTTCCCAGTTAGACCAGCAATAGCAAACATAAACCAACCTGAACCTTCATGGAAATCCATGTTACTCTGAGCATGTCTTCTCAGCAGGATGGGTTCCTCTGAATGTCCTTCCTTGCTCTTCCACTGGCCTCCTGTTGGGATGATGAATGTTCTCCAGAGAGCAAAGAATAATAATAATATTATAAGGGGCATTCAGAGTCCTTCACTTCAGCAAGGGATTTTCAGAAGTGAGACCAAGGCAAAGTGGGTCTGTTTAGAAGGTTACTCATGGCAAAGACAGAATGATCCAGTTACTAAACACAGCCAGTCTAAAACACAGAAGATTAAAGACAGGCAGGCCACCCAGTAGGAGAGATGCACGTTGGCCGATATAAATGACTTATCACCACTGAACCATCCAGAGAATGAGAGAGAAAGAGAAACCAGGGAATAGCACCTCACATTAAGCTTTACCTTGCATCTTATCTTGGTCACTTTGTCTAAGTGAAAAGTACAAACAATTGAGCTAAGTAAAAATGGTGCAAGGACATTCATAAACGATTTGCTGAGTGCTTTGGGAATAAGGGCTTTGGCTGTAGTTCCTCTATTTGCAATGCATGTCGGGAGATGCAGCTCTGCAGTACCAAAATATCTGTCAAGCAGAGATGCGATAGTGAGCTGAACAGACTGCAATATTTGTCTCTATCTTCCATGTAAAACCATCAGCCAGAGGGAAAAGTATGTTTGTAAAAGACCAAAGCATATAGCTGTACCATGGTGTAATGAAGCTCAGTCAATGACAGGCAGATGAAGACGATGATTAAGTGAGAAACCCAAGTGCGGTTTATTTCCAATCGTGATAACCAGAAAACCTAACTATAAATATGAACAAAATAAAACATAAACATGAGCAACTAGACTTGACAATAACATTACATTAACAATACCTGATAAATGACAATGGCAAACACGAGGGCTTAAATACAAGGACATGGGTAACAGGTAAGATAACAAGACTAAATTAATTTAAAACAATGAAAAGACAAGACTAATAACAAAGTAATCAAACAATGAACCAATGAAAACAAGACACATGAACAGGGGAAACACATGACAAGATCACATGAGGGAACAGGAAATTACATGACATGACACCATATGATCTAAATAGGAACAAAAATATAAAATAAAAGACATGAAAAACAAACACATAAACATGCCATATCCCCCCCCCAACTTAAATATGACATATCCACCCCAACTAAAACATAAAAACAAAAACATGGGGGGGGGTGCATTCCCCCAGATCTTGCAGATGTGCTGCGGTGACATGGCATGGAGCAGGCTGAGGTGCTGCTGTGACATGGCATGGAGCAGGGTGATGCGCTGCTGTGACATGCCATTGAGCAGGCTGAGGTGCTGCTGTGACATGGCATGGAGTAGACTGAGGCGCTGCTGTGACATAGCATGGAGCAGACTGAGGTTTGGCTGTGACATGGCATGAAGAAGACTGAGGCATTATTGTGACAAGCTCAGGCATTGCTGTGACATGGCATGGAGCAGGCAGATGTGCTGCTGTGACATGGCATGGAGCAGGCTGAGGTGCTGCTGTGACATGGCATGGAGCAGGGAGATGCGCTGCTGTGACATGACCATGGAGCAGGCTGAGTCGCTGCTGTGACATGGCATGGAGCAGGCTGACTCTGACGTGGCTGTGACATTGCCTGGAGCATATCCTGGAGAAGGAGTTGATGTGGAAGCCGTGGAAGGCAGAGACTTGCAAAAAGAAGCCTTTCTTCTCCTCCTCCTCCTCATAGCCGCAGTTGGCAACGCTGGCTCTGGGATGGACGAGGCTTCCAGCTCGTTGGCCATGGCAGGCGTGGGCACTGGCTCCTTGGCCTTGGCAGGCGTGGACACTGGTTTGTTGGCCGTGGCAGGCGTGGACACTGGCTCGTTGGCCGTGGCAGGCGTGGACACTGGCTCGTTGGCCGTGGCAGGTGTGGACACTGGCTTGTTGGCCGTGGCAGGCATGGGCACTGGCTCGTTGGCCCTCTCCCCTACAGTTAATGGTGAACCACCCATCAGTAGGGCACACCGACCGTCAGGCATCAGAGAGGAAACTGTCTCATTCAGCCCAAAACAGAAACAGTCCTTGAGGGCCACCTCATTAAAATCCACCCTGCAGGCCAGAGTGCAGAATTCCTCTGCATAATCCTCCAGGGGACAACTCCCCTGGTGTAGACAAAGGAGCTGAACTGCTGGGTTCATCTTGTATTGGTCAGGTATTCTGTTATGAAGCTCAGTAGGTAATGGCTGGCAGAAGAAGATGATGATGAAGTGAGAAACCCAAGTGCAGTTTATTTCCAATCATGATAACCATAACCAATCATGATAACTATAAACGTGAACAAAACAAAACATAAACATGAACGACTTGACTTGACTTGGAAACAACATTACATTATCAACTGCTGACAAATGACATTGGCAAACATGAGGGGTTAAATACAAGGACATGGGTAACAGGTAAACAAGAAAAACAATCACAAGACTACACTATAAATAAGATAACAAGACTAAATTAACTTAAACCAATGAAAAGACAAGACTAAAAACAAAGTAATCAAACAATGAACCAATGAAAACAAGACACATGAATAGGGGAAACACAAGACAAGATCACATGAGGGATCAGGAAATCATATGACATGACACCACATGACCTGATCATGAAAACAAGAACAAAACACATGTTGACTCAAGGTTGACTCACTCTGTGTATAATTATGAGGTGTGTCCATTTAGAGTAAACATGTGAGAAGCAAATATGGCACTGGGCTCATTGGATTGATCTTTGCATTATGTAGCTATGTTCATATCTAGTTGGTATTTAAACTATGATGATGATCAACATTGCGTAATGCGATAATTTTGAAAAGATATTGTTATCCTACTGCAACATGACCTACCATTCATGTCTTAAACACCTTAATGAGGTGTACTGTATTTAATATGTAAAGTACATTGCCAAACTTTATTGCCTTTAGTATCATTTAGTGTCACTTAATATTTGCCTTTAGTGTCAAGATGCAGTAGCCACATTTCCACTATGGGGTCAAATGAGGGCCTGCTGGTGCATGCCAGGGCCAGTTGTGTTTCCACTGTTAATTACAAGGGTTTTCCGTGCCTCCTCATGGGCTTTGTCTGGGCCAGTGTCCAATAGCCTTTGGCCCACCAATTACCCTTGGGCAATACAAGGCCAACTGGGGATTGAGGTGGGGTCAATATCAAAGGTGGAATTTCACTGAGTCAGGTCAGAGGTTTCAGCACTAAGATCGAACTTGCAGGCTGTGTATCCATTCACATGCATCCGAAAGCGGGAGACCGGAAACGCAAGTTTGTGTGAAGAAATTTCGTTTGATGCTGTGTCAAAAGTTCAAGCTAGGTGAACTCTGAACTGTGAATCTGGATGACGAGAAGACACGTGTCCAATAAAAGATAGAAATGTCACCCGCTGACCTTGTTGCTCAATTCAAAGCATACATATTTTAAAGCTGTGTTTTTTATTGTTGCAGGAAAGTGAGTAGACAATATATAAAATTATATTTTAAATGTAATACAATTTTTCATATATGATTTATTATTTACTTACACCAGAAGCCCTCACACATGACAACATATCCTGTTCTGTGGCATTGTCTGAAAAAGTTTTGCATGTTCAAATCCTAGTGTGACTGCCCCTTTAAAAAAACGTAAAAAATAATGAATCCTGTATATTATAAATATATTTGTATAATTACATTTTTTATTTTTTATAGATATTTTTCTATAAATCCATAAGAGTCCCTAACCCCATAAAGACCCCTAAACCAAACCATTATCAGCTATATAAAAAAACATAACAGCAGACAAAAGTCACAATAATTTATTTAAATAGAAAAAGAAAAAATGCAAAAGTACAAAAGTAATCCAATCGAGGGTGTTCTGGGTGGTTGCTGGGGCCCAAAAAAGTTCAAGTATCTATGATATCAGATTTCTCTCTATAAATACCATATATAGGATATGGTATTTAAATCCTATAGCAAGCTATAGGATTTTTTCAGTCATTTTATCATCCACCTGATGAAAATTTGTATGATCTCTAAGTAAAAGCCCAATTCAATAATTCACACAATATGAGGTTTCATCCATGTTTATTGCACAAACAGTGTGGGACAAGTCACTATGTTTAATACTAACTTTGAGAAAACCCCTAACCCCAAGTATTATATAAGCAATAGTAATAGTGACGGTTGCCTTAGCAAGCACCACTGGTATGAATTGGTAAATCTATCCCAGTCTGTTGCTTTGCTCTTTACTAAATTATATATTTTTCTTCATTCAAAAGCAGAGCTCTTTAAGGGCTCTTAGTTGGCTGCAGAAGACTGTCTTGTTAGCAGCTGCTGTTGAGGCTAATTGTGTGCTATGTTAATAATTATCAAGACCATGTGTGTTCCCTGCGAGAGAGCGCTTTGAGAAACTAACAGCTGAGCCTTCTTAACAGAAATCACTATCAGAATCCTATTCAGCGAGAAAAAATAAACACTGTAAATAGATGGATTAAAATCATCTGTTGCCATGGCTGTAGAGATTATGGTTGAGAGGGAGCAGAATTCATGAAAAGAAAGAAAGAAAGAAAGAAAGAAAGAAAGAAAGAAAGAAAGAAAGAAAGATTATTGAACTTTTTTGGAAGAAAATGTGTTTTATGAATTTCTATGTATACAACACGCACTGGACAGATGCTTTTGACCATTGCGTTTCAGTTTTTTAGCATCTCGTGCAGGACTGACACATTTTTAGGTACTGTGTAAAGTTTAAATAATAAAAAAAATGCATCTCCAGACACCTGCTTTCTGTTTCTCTCATTGTGCTGCGTATTGCAAAGCGTATCGCTTGATAAACGTGTAGCGTATTTAGGATTTCAATAAAAGATCACTAACTGGTTAGTTTATCGGTGTCGTGTTATGCTGTTAGCTTAAATTTACAGTGTTGACAATATGACGTTGGCAGGTTGCACATGTGCAGTTTGTTGCCCCAGAAGAGTCTCTTTAGGCCTTCCTGTGAACTTTCGTCACCATAGCAACCAACACCAGTGATTTGTGATCTGGGTCAACACTAATGAAAACAGTTTCATCGATGAATATTAACGTCAGCGCGTTTCACAATGCACAAATAAACAGCAATCAGTTAACGTGCCCAAATTCTCACAGCAATATATGTAGCGAATTTGGTATGATAAATGTACACCGCATGGGTTAAATTGTTGTATAAATTACTATTTTTTTGTAAGGGAAACAGTATGTGTGAGCTAGGAATTAAATGAAACGGTCCTATTTCTACATTACTATGTAAGGAAATTTAAAATGGAATCAGTCACGTTTGACAACCATTATAATTTAGATAAATGACAAATAACTAGATTATTTGTCTGAATAAAGTTCTCCACCATTAAAATCGTAATGCAACATCTCGTTGTAACAGCTAACAATTTCTACTGTAGGGAAATAGCTTTAATAAGAGAATTGTGATTAATTCTCTTATTGGAGTAATATTATTCTCATGGCTTATTGACAATAATATTACACATAAAGGTATAGCTTTGAAGCAAAATCTTTTAGAAATATTTTTTTACAAATATTTAATACTTTTACAAAATTGTATTTAACTAAAATACGAACACATAACTAATCTAAACAAAAACATACACACTAAACACTCATACATGGGGAAAGTGAAATGAAACCGGAACAGAATAGGGGAAATGCAGTTATGAAAAGAATAATTTGACCATTTGAGAGGACCATCAAGTTTTTAATTAAAAATCACCTTTTGTTACAAAGGGATTTACCTCTTAAACTAAACATAGGTTCAGTTAGCTACTGGTAAGATACTTGCAATTGCCTTGGCTGTTGACAGAGTCCGAAAGCAGTCGCAGGAAAACATCTTGAAGGTTCCTCGAGTCGATGGTGTTCAAGTTGCAATCAATTTCTTCCAAGTTGAATGAAGAAATTAGGATGAACTGGGGTGTTCATTGACTCTATGGTCGAGGAAGTTGCACATGACTTGAGGTGTTGTAGGGTGCACTGGTTGTTTAGATCAGTTTTACTATCAGATATAGCAAATAAATAATGTTTATTAATTATTAATTAATCATTAAATTAAATAATAGAATTTAACTAGTTAAATTCTATCCTCGGGACACCACTCTTTGTCAAGAGAAAATTGATAGTAAGTGACTGATTAAGTCTCTTAAAATTCTACCCTTAAGATTGAGTATTTTGATTAATAATCAAAATAATCTAAAAGGGAAGAAGCTAGTCAAATTATTGCCATACGAATCCAACAGTAATCTGGTTACATTGGCTTCTATTAACAACAATTTAACAATACTGAAGTAATACTGGAGTTCTTGACGTGGCAGAGGCTGGCTTCAACACAAATATTCAAACAAACAACTAGGAGTACTTCTTATTATAACATAACAAGATTTATTTTAATCAAACAGCACTGAACCCCAGCCAACATGTATATGTGGGCCCCACGTGAGTTATGCTTGGGCTACATGGGTACCGAGTGGGCATAGTCCCTAAATGGGCATCTTATCTGGGGCCTACTTGGTTCAACTAAGTAGGTCCCACATGGGTGAACCCAGGTGGGCTCCCTATGTGGGTCCTAGTTGGGTCAGTAATGGGAAAATAGTATATGGGCTCAAAATGGGCAACACAAATGGGGCCCATTTTGGTTTAACCAATAGGTTAGACATGTGCAAACACAGTCAATCCCACATAGGATGACTACATGGGTCCAAGGTGGTACACAAATAGGTAATAAATATATGGGTTCAGAATGGGGAAATACATATGGGGCCCACATGGCTAAACCATATGGGCAAACACAGGCCAAACACCACCAATACTATATGAATATAACGAAAAAACATAACATGGAAATCATAACTAAATGGTGGAGCTATATGCTAGTGTATGTATGTGTGTGTGTGGGTGTTTGTCTAGATTCGGTAACAAAGCCACAAAATGGCGGACTAAACTCCACGTGTGGAACCAGTTTCAAAATGGAGGATCGGTTTCAACATTGAGAACTAGGTTAAAAATGGCGAACTGAATTCAAAATGGAAAGTAGTTTCAAAATGGAGGATTATTTAAATGTGTAGGAAAGAAAGATGGCTGGATCAGATCCAGAGCAATGGAGATAATACCACGTGTGGGTGGTAATGAGCAGACACACAAAGGAACTGAACAAAACAGGCGGGAGAATTTGAAAACACCAGCCTGATTCGGACATAAACCGTGGTGCTGCTCGCTCCGTGAATTTCAGTGAATGTGAGAGAGAGCGAACAAACAGAGGTTCATGCAATTGAACAGAGGATACATGCTGGTAACAGCACAATTGAATCGTTAGTTCAGATCACTCAATAAAATAACATTTCACCCAATAATGACAATCTCACAAATCAAAACAGCAATTAGCGATCGTAGTTAAACATACAAATGTGAACAAAACATCAAACATTCAGCAATCAAATATATATGATTTAGTTTTATAAGAAAAATCAAAGTTTCTAAACTAAATCTGCCCAGATATCAAGCCTTACTTAGCAAACCCTGTGTGATTTCAGCAGGGTCGTCCGTTTGAATTCCTGTTGTGTTGAGCGGTCAGGATAAAATTATCTGGATTTGGTCGTTTGTCTTTCGCTCGTCAGCGAAAATATGCGTCTCTGCGTTATTTCTCGGGTCCGGTGATGGAGAGAAATGCAGGAGGTAGTCAACGTTGATAGAAAACGATTGAGAAGGGAAGCTGGTCGCCTTTTCCATTTTCTAAATAAATTCACTGTTTGTCTCGCAGTGAAAATGAAATGAACCGGTTGAAATAAATATACTACACGACTGGAACAAAGCTAAGTTAATCTTACTCTTAGGTTAGAAAAACGTGGTCTCTCTTTGTCCAGAAGGAGGGAAATTCCTTTGTGTGTAGATACATCACTTTAGACCGCAGGCTGGAGCAACTGTAGGTAGATGACGTTTGAGATTGGGTCCATGGGCGGGACTTCCTGTCCAGCTGTGAAGCATTCTGGGAAACCGAGTTCAATGTCTCACATTTGATCATAGAACATGCTGTCTCTGCTGCCATATATATATATATAATTTTTAAACCCGAACCCGAATGGGGGATAGTTCACCCAAAAATGAAAATTTTCTCATCATTTACTCACCCTCATGCCATCTCAGGTGTGTATGACTTTCTTTCTTCAGCATAAAACATTTGAAGAAAATTTCAAAACAATATCTTAGCTCAGTATGTTCTTAAAATACGAAATCACTGACAGTCAGCATAAATGTCATCAATACGACTCCACTGGTTAAATGAATGTCTTCTAAGCAATGATCGCTTTTACTGAAAAAAAAAAAACAAATGTGCGACACCCCGCTGTTTTCAACTAAGTAGGAGGACACGAGTGAAAAAATTAGATACTTAAGCACACTCTATTCGTGGGTGCTTCATTGTACTAAATTGTATTGCAGGCAGGCTATAAATTGGTATACTTAAAGTCTGCTAAATTGGAACATTTAATTTTGTACTTGATGCATTTTAGATTGCTGAAAGCGGTGCTGTGGTGCAACTAAATATGTGTTAATATACTTAATATACTGGTTATGCTAAAATTGAACTATTTCAAGAATACTTTAGTACACTTTAAATCTAACCTTGAATAAAAAAAATTACATACACAGAATTGACTCTGTATAATGTATTTTGGTGACATTACAGTTGCAACTCCATTACACTGATAGAGTGCTGGACATACATTAATGTTATACTGATAATATACTGCTGGGCCACACCACAACTGAATTTCATCTGCAATTAATACATGTACTTCTGGCACTTACATTAAAGATATTTTAGCATGTGTATTACTGGGAAGGAAGTTGGGGGACCAAGCATAGTGAGTCTTAAACCACTGTTAATCCTACAGTGAAAACACTGAAGATCAGGGTCAGTGTGCTTCTGTGCTGGTTGGTTTCAGTCTGTAGATTTTGGGCCAGTAAAAATTGACAGTGTATGGTGGGTAAAGGTTACGATTTTTTAACCCCTGACTATGATTACATCTAGTCGAAGGATATCAAACATGTTTGTTATTTTAAAGTCGACTATAAACTTGTAAAAGAGGAAATCTCATATTTTATGATGTATATGATGCATACAAGGTTTATTTTTAGCAGCCAAAAGAAATTGTGCATACAGGGCCATGAAGCTCTAGAAATTAGATTGCGAACTAGCACTAATTTGCTAACTTTAATGCTACTCACCTCCAACTTATGTCTCTGTCTTTAGAGACCATAATGGCTGTTCCTTCCCACCCAAGACTGCAACCAAATGTGTTTGGACCAAGTAGTAGCAAAAACAATGGCAGTGCTCCCATATGTACATGTTTCTTTACATCTGTCATACTTCTGCAATTTGATACCGTGTGTTGCAGCATGTGTTTCTGATAAGATTGGCTCAACTTTAGTCAGGTAGTGTTTGATCCTCACTCATTTGTTGTGTGACTCTCAGTTTGTATTTGTTGCCATTTGCATATTGGTAACTGTGTGATACCCAATATTATTAGAACCTGTTTCGATTTTACAAGTCTTTAGTCTATAGATTATATTAACCAGTTTTCTCTACCACAAAAATCATAAGTCTGATCACTTTCCATACGTAAATGTAATAACATCAGATATTTGTTCAATCCTCAGAGTTGGGGAACATTGTCAGAGCAGAAAGAAGCAAGTTTTCTCCAGGATAACAGTGTATGTGGCTTGATTCATGCGTCCCTCACAAAGGCAAATCTTCCCGATTCCAGTCTTGCTGAAGCACCTCCAGATCATCACCAATCCTCCACTGGTAATCTAATGGTTAAACAGAGACCTGGGAAGGCCTTCAAGCAACAGTGTCTTGCACCTACTATGAAATTTGGTTGAGGATTGGTGATGATCAGTAAAACCAACTTAAATATTTATGTTCATTTATATATAGAGCTGGATAAAGAATTATCCAACTGAAATAAAATCAGCAATAGGATTAATTTGAATGTTAATTATATGTTTATACATTTGATAGAGTTATAAATACATGTTGTTTTGTTGCATTTTTCCATTTTTAATGCTTCCTTTACAGTATTTAATTTGTGTTTTATGGCAGTTGTTAAAAGGCCCAATTCAAATAAGGTATTTGATTTCAAACAACAACAAAAACAAAAACAACACAATCTGAAAAGTTGACATTGTCAGTAAAACCAACTTCAATAACTGACATCATTTTGGCATCTTGAAACTTTACAGTTTTGGGGAGAGCAGCTTTTGTTGAAAAGACAATCATCATTCATTGACACTTTCATTCCTACTTCAAAGAACATGTTTCTAATAAGCTTGATTTTGCTCCTGTAGTACCTCCCTGTGATCTTTAGTACTTTTGGGCTAAACTGGTTGAGCTTCTCCATAAAAGTGGTTTCAAGACTGACAGTAGTTTTTCTTTTAATTTCCTCATTCAGGAACATAAAATAAGCAGACAGTGAAATAAGGCAACAAATTAAATTACACGTATATTATGTATAGGTATACTTGTACAATTGTAGACTTTTGTAACAAATTCACAATGTCAGAATTAGGCAGATCCAGTGTCAAAATTCAAACCAGTAAACAAGTCAGCACAAAATCCAATACATCATCCAAAAAACGGAATTTGAAAAACCAGGCTGAGCAGCATAAACTGGGCAATAGAATAGGGTGGCCAGATGTCCCATTTTTCCAGGGACAGTCCTGTATTTAAGCACTTTTTCTAGTGTCCCGACTTATTCTGAAAAAAATACAAATATAAATTATCCTAAAATTTCTCTATCGCCTAAGAGGCTTTCTCAGTCTCGTGAGTATTCTAATCAAAGGTAGCCAAGGATACGGCTTGTAAAACCAATAAAATCACACCATGTTCTTTGAAGTACATGATTGGATTAAACTATCCAATCACAATCCCCTATCAATAGATGTCCAGTTAGTGAACTGATTGAAGAGTCTGTTTGAAAGAGCACACAGATTAAAATGTGGCTGGAAAATATCAAGCATGCATGCACATTTAATGAGGATCTTAAAAAAGAGTTTACATTTCTAAAAAAGGAGTCACAGACAGAGCCTATTAAAGTGAGTGTTCACCAATCACCAGTGGAGGCTGTTTCGACATCAAGCAGCATGTTCATACAAAAAAGCATGTGGATACTGCTAAATGTAAGTGTGCTACACCAAGTGTTAGTGATTTTTTGGTGAAGCAAAGTTCAGAATCTGACAAGGAAAATGCAAGTGAAGGACTTTTTTCCTTATTATTCTGTTGTGCCTGGCCATAATTTTCAGTCAGCTGACTGAACAGCAAAATTGATCAAGAAATTGATCCGAAATGATCTTCGGCCGCACCAAATCTGAAGCTGTCATATGCAATGTACTTGCTTTTGTGCAGCTGGACTATCAGAAATTACTGCAGCGTGGCAACTCACATTTCCTCTCTTGCAATAAACTTTGTATTGCCATTGCATTCAAGCAAACAGATACTTTTAATCATGCACTAGAGATAGTAGAGCAACACCACATTTCAGCCACAGAAGTGACTTTGCACATTCATGACCAGAGGAAAGTCTTGCAAGCCAGGCTGGAGGAATCATTCACACCTTCTGACATTAAAAAGCAGTTGGATGCACTGGTTGAAGCTGGTGACATGCGAGCAGATAATTTTTTTTGTGCTGTGAGACACTTTTATTCTGCATCTGTGGATTACCTCCAAAATTGGAGGCACTCATTGGAGAACAGAAACACTTGAGTGGGCCCTACTGAGAGATATCCCAGAGTGGAAAGACATTCAGAGCAGCCTTGAATACTTCTACTCCTGAATCCCCACTCTCAGTTTGATTGACGAAACCACACACTTGATGATTGGGCTTGCGTCGCTGGCAACGATCAATTCAGGACAAATTTCGGAGATCATTCGTTAAAGATATTGTGTTTTGCAAGGAGTAAAGGAAATCTGGGTTATAAATTGGGTTATAACAAGACAGGGTAAACAATGAATAAATTCATTGTTCATTGGGTGAACTATCCATTTAACTTGCATTTAAAAAGTGTCCTCGCTCATTTACGCTAAGTGCATTTTTGGGAAACACACATAAAAAATAAGGAATGTTTGTAAAATTGCTAATCTTAACAACTAAGATCAGTCGTTACAGGGAAACAAGACCCTTATCATTTTCCCTTTTTTTGGCTGGATAAATAAATAATTAAGATGATAACTTATAAATTTGTGTATATCCAACAACTTTTTAATCAAAAGGAATTATTTATAATGTCAATTAACTGGCTGAATCATTTTCAGAGTGCAACATCTAATGCTTTAGGTATGAGGTGTTACGCTCACTAACATCTATCTAGTACTGCTGCACATATCTAAACTATCTGACTAAACATGGCCTAAATACCTGAGAGATTACATCACTTGAATGGAGCATAGCACCATGCAGTGCAAATTGCTGTTTATTTTCCCTGTCTTTTCAATCTGTCTCTCACTCTTTCTATCTCTCTCTCTCTCTCCTATTTCTTGTCTCTTCCTTTGGGTTGTTTATTGTTTTCTCTGGTAGAAATGGGCTCCTGCTTCATGCTATCAAAGTTTCATTATATTGATGCCCAATGGCGGATAAACCACATCAGCTATTGCTTATGGGAGTATATGTAATACTCTGTAACATTTTGCAATCATTTTAACTATCAGTCAACACCTAGAATCAACAAACACAACCAATTTGTATATATTTTTTTTTCCAATTTGTTCAGATATCAGATTATATTTGTGCACACATTTATAATCTTCAAAGGTAAGACGAGGAAGAGGAGTCATTGGACAATGTTTGAGGACAAGAGGATAAAAAAGGAAGACAAATTTACATGTATTCCTAATTTAGAAAAAACAATACTAAAATACATTATTGTATTTAAATGTGTTTTATTATGAATTCACTAATAAGCAATTTACATGCCTAAAATTACATACATTTATATTTCATAAACAATATCCATGATTCAATTTTTATAATCAATAACTAAGTTCCCATCCAAGGGTTTATTTGTGACAAAATGTGTAGCGCAAAAGTTACCGATATAGCTGATGGAAACACAACTCTATGCTGATACTTCAAATTTCGTGACAATCTGGTTTGGAAACACTTTTTGTCGAGAAAATTGGCATTAATGCGAAAAAATAATGTCACATGATAGAATTTACCCCAATCGCTAGCCTGTGTTAATCCATGAAAGCCAGTTTACTGTACATGAAGCATTACTCGCACTGTTGTGGATTGGTCATAACGGCATACCTGCACAGATCCGATGCTGCAAACACATCTGCATCATGACACTTCCAGGAGTGCCAACACAAATATCTTGTATCATGCACCTGTCATTGACAAGTGCACGGAGAACAAATGAATGGCCACTCTTTGAGATTAATTTAACCGTCCATTTAGCCATCCATTTATTTATTAAAGATTCTTTTCCACACCATTTAAAATAATAGACGGCAGTCATGGAATTAGCCCACAGTACAAAAAACATATAATTTCTGTGCACAAAGATGTTTCAAATTAAAAATAAATGCACAATACTAAGAAAAAAGCATTACTGTGCTTTTTTGGAACACAAACATGCCAAAAATAGTGTTTAGCTTACTTTTGAACAAATGCCAGCAAAATTCCCTGTATTAAATTAAATAAATTACCAAATGAAAAAATTATATTGTTAGGCCTATATAATTGCCTTTTCTTTACACAAACTTAAATTAGCCTAACCCTGTTCTGTAGATGAAAGAAGTCGTCTGACTGATATTCTCAGAATGTTCTAGACTTTTTTTCAAGACTATAAACTATAAGAACTATTTGTCCAATGCTGAGTTCACTTTTAGAAAATTAGCTTTTGAATGTTTTAATACTTTTACTTATTTTAAAACTAACATTGTTTACCTTGGATTGCATTCTTCAGAAAAAGTAAATTGCATTATGATGCTAAAATAAATTTTAGATGATTTTCGAGTTCAGTTGGTCTTTAAATGTTGCTGGAGAAATATGCGGGACATAATGCAGTTTATTGGCAATGCTTTAGATTAGATGATTGTTTAAAATAGCCTATTGGATATCAGGAATGTATCATATGTCAACTCTGATATTACACCACATCAATTTATCTTTAATAGCTGTGCACACAGCATACACACATCGATGGATGATTCTTTTACTAAGACTGAAAGTTTCCCCCACTATTTGCAGGATGCCAGCTTGAACAGGGCCATGGCGATTTGCTCAGATTCGGTCAGAAACGGTGGCAACCTGTGATAGACACAACATCAGGACCAATATTACAGTCTTATCAGAAGGGCAACTGTTCCCTTTTGATTGCAATTCCTCCTCTTCTGATTGCATTTAATTGTGAAATTAAAATGACAGTAAGCTGGATAATTTCAATGAATTGTCTCAATACTCTTTCCATTTCACCAAAACTTCAGAGGAAAACAATTAGGGACATCTGGTAGTCAAAAGGTACACAGTTAGCGATATACACACATTTCTGTATGGAATTTCTGTGGATGGAAACTAGGTTACTGATGAAAAGTACATACTGGGGATAATTTGCATTTCTGGTTCAGAAACTAGGGGGGGCGTTCCGTTCGCAAGGGGTCAGAGGACTGGATCCGGTCCACACAGGGAGGAGCGTCTGTTGTCCGCCAGAGGGTGGAGGAGTGATCGAGGACCAGGCGATGGCGTATCGGGGAGTAAGTTTTTCCTCTCTCTCCTCTCTCTCCTCTCTCTCTCTCAGTCGTTCCGCATTGGCATCTCCCTTGTCTCCCTCCTAGGTTGTAGAAGGCGGGGAAGGCCTGCCGGCAGGTGGGTCTGGACTACGCATGCCCAGCCACCAATTGGGCTAATCAGCTGAGGAGAGGGATAAGTGCAATTCGGGAGAGAGAGAGCTATAGGCAGCTGCCCAGTATGCGTTTATGTTTGTGTGTTTTTGTGTTAATGTCTCAATAAAAACATTACTTTGATGCTTCATCAGGTTCCCGCCTCCTCCTTTCCATTGAACCCTGTTATACCCATGTAATGCTCAAAGTGGATGGATTAATTTGAAGTATTGGAAGTATTTGAAGCTGCTATGCTGCTTGTTCCTCTTGCAAAACTGTTGTCCTTCATATAAAAGCACTTATGCACTGATGGGTTTTAGGTTTAAAAACATGGTAGTGGAGTTTGCAAGGTAGCTTCATTTAGCAGGTTAATAAGACCTCAGATTCTTCTAAATTTAGTCGAGCCAGTAGACACCATGCTAAAACCCCCTGTGGCTGTCCCATTGCTCTTGTCATGGCAGAACACGATTGGCAATTTTTTATAGCACCATGGCCTGAATAAGGAGATTAATTTAGAAAATGAATACTGCGGCATTGCTTGGATATTACATGTCCTATCCACATTGTGTGTTGTTACAGAGCACTATAATTCAAATAACACATAAGTTGCAACCGGTTTTTGCTCTTAACAGAGTTTTAAAAAATGTAGAGCATTTTTCTGGAATGCATTTTATCACTGTAGGTGTCATAAGATATTTGGTCTCACAATGGACAACAATAGTCTACTGATATACAATTAAGCATCAAAGTACTTCCTGCACCATTAAGCATCTCTAAGCTAATTTGGGACTTTGTGTTGGCATTTAATGTCTTAATTTGAGACCAGTCCACCCCCAAAAGTAGCCCTTAAGTTGTGTGTTTAAGCTTATATGAAATGATTATTGCTCATATTTACAGTAGGTTAAGGATTTGAGCAAACCCCAAAAATTAAGTATTAAACTTGTGATGTGTAACTAGTACTGCACCATTTGTGCTACAAATATGAAAATACCTGAAAACATGAAGACTTTGTTGTATAGGCTCTTTTGACATGAGCCAGTAAGCAACCACCCCAAACAACCCTTGCAAACCACCTGACAACGCCCTAAAAAACACCCAGAACACCTTAGCAAGAGCAGAGCAACACCCTGGAAACCACCCAAAACACTCAAGCATTAAGACGGGAAG
The DNA here is from genome assembly GCF_025860055.1 of Xyrauchen texanus. Lineage (NCBI taxonomy): Eukaryota > Metazoa > Chordata > Actinopteri > Cypriniformes > Catostomidae > Xyrauchen > Xyrauchen texanus. The sequence goes on along the minus strand of NC_068300.1, from coordinate 35,054,636 downwards.
TTTTGCACGGGCAAACACCACACATTTTCTTAACAAATCTTTTCCATTTTGTTGCATTTTCATTTATCCAACTGCATGCATGCATATGTGTCACGTTGCTTGGGTAAATATGTTAACCTGACACATGAGCACAGAGTTTGAAAACAACCCAAGGACAAATTGCGCTTACACAATAGATTTTCTGAAGAATGTATGAGGAGAGAGCACGGTAACAGGAGAACAGTTTGAAGAACTGAATTCAATTACCTAACCATTACAAGAGCACTAATGAAGTCCTCTCAGATCTGCTGCTACTCGCTGGACTGTGACATAGACTCTAAAGAGAGCGAAAAGACAGAATGCTTTTTAAGATGTAAGAACACATTGCGTTGTTCTGGTCAGGTTCTGTATGGTGTAAACACAACAAAAGGTAATTAATGGAATCAATGACTGTCATACTGATATTAGAGCCAAAAACAAAAACAAAGAAAAGTTAAAGAAATGTATAATAGACATGATGACCATGATGACAGTATATCATAAGAACATTTTCAGTTTGGGTTATTGCAGGCAATATTCAACAGATCTTTTAGTTTAGTTGAGTAGAAACCATATTCTTTCATCCCGTTCCAGTGTTCCTATGCATCCTTTCAAATTTTTATCTGGTTAGAATGATATTAAAGTATGGTTGATAACTTTTTATCAAAGTACTCTGTGCTAAGGGTGGGTGATGTCAAAAATAAGAGACTTGCCTCAACTAAAATAAGTGATAAAAAGTCATTACATTTTTTTATTATTTTTTCCCATGTGGGGAAATTATCAGTAACCATAATATTAAATATATCCTCAAAAATATTTAAACTATTTCAAAAATTAATCTGGCCAGAATCTCTCTCTCTCTCTCTCTCTCTCTCTCTCTCTCTCCTGCATGCACAGACACACTGCTAAGGTTTATTTGGAGTAAACGTCACATTATGCGGGCTGAATTATTTGATTTTAAACTAGGTATGTCCGATACCAATACTTATAATGGAATTGTGTCTGATACTGTGCTCATGTACTTGTGTTCGGAAAAATGCTCAGATGCCAAAAAACGACATCATCTGACATAAGAATGTCATTTTTTAAACATTCACGGCACAACTTAAAATCAAGTTATGTCGGTTTGATTATTATTATGGGATTAAACTGCAAAGGCTGTGATTTAATGAGCTAAATCTATAGTTTGCATGTGCTGCGTGCTTCAAATGTGAGTGCTTGTGAATTTGTGGAGCCAGTGTTGTGACGACACGGTTACAAATTGCTCATACCTTTTAGAGATCCTTGCATCATACATGGAAAACACCATTATGAGCACTGCACCCTCTTTATAGCAGATGACAGCGAGCAGAGCGCTAATTGTCTTTGTAGCATGAGGCACATACAGACTACAGTTTTATTAAATTAAATAGCAGCCATCTGCGGTTTAATAATCACTTGAGTCATGTAGCAACAGACTTTTTGGATTGAGAAGCTACAAATCAATAGTAATTGTATTATACTTAAGCAGTATCTAACATCTGTGATGCTCTGTTATGCAGCACTTAATTTGAAAAATATAACTACAATGTTGTATTTAGGATTGTGTTGTGAGATTCAGTATAAAAGCACTTCATCAGATTTTTTTTATATTTATTTAAACACCAGAAATAAGTTGTTATGGAATTCAGAAAAAAAAAACAAAGTATATATTGGACTCAGTATTGGGACATCCCTATTTTAAACATGTAATAATTATTTAATAATCATTTTATCATTTTATTTTAATGATTTGTTTTAGTGACAGATCTGCTTCTTGGTCAGAATCCAGAAACAAATCTGTATTAATCCATCATCTCTAAAAAATAATTCAGTGAAGACTTAGAAACAACTGAGAAATGCACCTTTTACATCAATATTTTTCCTTGTATCTGGATTAACTGTGCATGTATATATAATAAGTACACAGTATATTTGACCAAAAGGTCTTCAGCATGTCACAGAAGGCTACATCTAGAATGTGCATTAAGACAAAGAAATGTGGTAGTTTCCTTCAGAATCATAGCACAGGCTTATCATGTTCTTCTAAAAAGAGAGAATCCTATTTTTTGGGCAACAGGAAGTGATCTAATTACAAAAGCTACTATAGTAAACCATATAGACTTTGGTTTAAAATTAAAAAAATTAAAAAATCTGAATGAAATGAACTGGTTATTAAGTCAGTAACATATAAAGAATTACGTTTTTAACTACAGAACAATTGAAAGGGATTTTGTTTCCCTTTTTGGTTATGATCTGCAACAAATTTCATTTGTTTTCGTTTTCATTTCTTGGAAAATTTAAAAAACATACAACCTATTATTTAAATCAGTGGCTCAAAATAGTGTGTTTTCATAATCTGGGAACGTGGATCTTCAACAAGCTTTCAATTCACATTAATGTAAAAAATTGTATTACTTGTGTCTTTGTGTTCAGTACACAGTAACTTAAGATTCACCTGCAATGGCTGGAATCTCATCTTTGGGCTTTATACTTTAAACATACTGTTAAAAAAAGTAATATGATTGTTGCTTAAAATAAATGACAAAACAAATATATATATATTTTTTTTATTTTATTTTTTTATTTTTTATTATTATTTAATTTGATTTAACAAGACCACAGACAACTAACAGCAGAACTAACTTCAGACAGACAGAAAGACAGACAGACAGATAGATAGATAGATAGATAGATAGACAGACAGACAGACAGACAGACAGACAGACAGACAGACAGACTGACTGAATCGTTGGGCTCGATCTGGGAGGTAATTCTCCTGGTTTCAGAACTATGGACAGCTCCAATAAATTTCCCTGGAGTTTTGCCTCAAGTCACGCATAATTTATCAACACGCTCTTAAAAGCGGGTCTCAGTTTCCTCTCTCTCTCTCTCTCTCTCTCTCTCTCGCTCTCTCTCAATCACTTTCACAATGAATGATATTCGCGTGCCATATGGCATTAAAATCTATAGCAATAAAATTTATTAAACCAGGTAAAATGTAAACAATATTTACAAATCTGCAACTAATCCATTACGTTGGGTCTAACACAAGTCAATGTTTGATAAAATCAATTCCAAACTCCATCCTCTATCAAATTAACTCATGCACCATTGTGGGTGTGTAACATAGGGAGGCGTTGCATAAAGAAGTCCCTGCTGCCCTCCAAATGTCAATCACAGTGACGTTATTGCTTGTCCTTTCATCTTTAAGGTGGAGAGGCACGTGCCACCTCTCATTAATGTTCTGAATGTAAGTATACGCGCCTTTGCCGAAACATTTTATACTTTAACTACGAAAGAGACAACTAACGCTTCACGGTATTTATTGACCATATATTTTGGTATAACTAATTGTCCACAGACACTTAATTCATCACGCTGGACTATTCGTTAACTACGTTTTTGCCATTCATTCGCTCTTTAAAATTACTGTAACAAATATCGTATCAATTTCCATTGAGTTTCTGTTACCATAGCATCGTTGCACTTGTCCTCTAAAAGAGTAAAGGTGGCCATCTGTGACGCGCGTCTGGGTGTTTATGTTTACGTCTGTCTTGTAGGTTTCCGATTGGACACTGTGCAGATGTGTGACGAGCATCCGCGCGCCGTGGGCGGGAATAGGCATGTTTATAAATCACCACAGTAAGCGCGCGCCATGGGCGGGAAGACTGTACTGAGAAAGTAGCGATTCGAGAGAGCGCGAGGAGAAAGCGAGTGGATGCGTGGCAGCGACGGGCGGCAGTGGCTGACTGGAGCTCGTGGAGGAGGCGCGGCTTCCACTGCCCCTCCACTTAAGCAGCTGTATGGACGAGCACCTCAGCCTCCTCCACTCGCCTCCGCCTTCCTCGACCAAGCGCCGGGCCAACAATCTCGATAACCACGGCTACACGGAAAACGAGCAAGACATCATGACAATTGTTGCTTGCGACAACGTGCTGGAGGAGTCGGCGGCGCTGCCCGGGCACAACTCGCTGGAGCGCTACGAGCAAGACCACGAGTGTTGTGAGAGAGTTGTCATCAACATCTCTGGCTTGCGCTTCGAAACGCAGCTCAAAACCCTCCAACAGTTCCCCGAGACTTTACTGGGAGACCCCAAGAAGAGAATGCGCTACTTTGACCCCTTAAGAAACGAGTATTTCTTTGACAGAAACCGCCCGAGCTTCGACGCAATTTTGTATTACTACCAGTCAGGGGGGCGCATTAGGAGACCCGTGAACGTCCCCATTGACATCTTCTCTGAGGAGATACGCTTCTACGAACTCGGGGAGGAGGCCATGGAGAAATTCAGAGAGGACGAGGGCTTTATAAAGGAGGAAGAGCGCCCTTTGCCCACCCATGAATTCCAGCGACAGGTGTGGTTGCTCTTCGAGTATCCCGAGAGCTCGGGTCCAGCCAGGGGCATCGCTATTGTTTCCGTTTTGGTCATTTTAATATCAATCGTTATCTTTTGTCTGGAAACACTGCCCGAGTTTCGGGACGACAAAGACCCGACTACGGTCGCTCCTCTTAAGAACGGAACTCTCCCGTACTTCACGAGTCCCTTCTCTGACCCGTTCTTCGTCGTCGAGACTCTTTGCATAATTTGGTTTTCGTTTGAACTGCTGGTCAGGTTCTTCGCGTGCCCCAGCAAAGCCACGTTCTCCAAAAACATTATGAACATCATTGACATCGTGGCTATCATACCGTATTTCATCACTTTGGGGACCGAGCTCGCAGAAAGTCAAGGCAACGGCCAACAGGCGATGTCTTTGGCCATTCTCCGGGTCATCAGACTAGTCCGGGTGTTCCGGATCTTTAAGCTATCGCGGCACTCGAAAGGTCTCCAGATTTTGGGGCAGACTCTGAAAGCCAGCATGAGAGAGCTGGGATTATTGATTTTCTTTCTCTTCATCGGGGTCATCCTGTTCTCTAGCGCCGTCTACTTCGCCGAGGCGGATGATCCCGACTCGGGCTTCAGCAGCATCCCTGATGCGTTCTGGTGGGCGGTGGTAACCATGACGACGGTGGGATACGGCGATATGCACCCGGTCACCATAGGGGGCAAAATCGTCGGCTCTCTGTGTGCGATTGCGGGCGTGTTAACTATCGCTTTACCAGTGCCTGTAATCGTGTCCAATTTTAACTACTTTTACCACCGAGAGACTGAGGGCGAGGAACAGGCTCAGTACCTCCACATCGGGAGCTGTCAGCCTCTGTCATCCTCCGAGGAGCTGAAGAAGACCCGTAGCACGTCATCACTCAGCAAGTCGGAGTACATGGTCATTGAGGAGGGCATCAACAGTGGGTTCAAAGCACCAAACTTCCCTGTTCAGAACAACCAAAACTGCGTGAACATTAAAAAGATGTTCACAGACGTGTAGGATCACTACAGCTTTCCAACAGTACCAATAATGATAATCGTGACGCGTCGTTGCAAGTATGCGTGAAGGCAACGCTGTAGGTTAATGTCATGGCAGTCAAGCGCTGAGAGCGTCGATGGAAATTAATCGAGTTGTACATTCATTCAAATAGGCAATATGAGAAATCAGTATATCGTCAATGAAAATGTAATAGCTATAATATTAGAATGCATTCATTGCGTTACATAGCCTACTTTGAAATCAAAAAGCCGGGAACTGAACCCAGTTAATATGGGAATGGGAGGAAGGAAAGGGCGCTGATTATAATGAAAGAAGAGGTAGCCAATTATGTATTCTATATAAGTGCGTTCAGATAACATATCACTTGCTGGACTATTTTTGTGTGCGTCTATTGTTTGTTGTTGACTCGTCAAGAGCCTGTTCCATTTCAAGCAGTGAAACGTGCGTAAGATGCTAAATGTGAACTTTATGTGCTACTATTCATACAGACTTCGCAGATCTAAGAATACAGATCTAAAATGTGTTATAATTCATGCACAAATGCAAAGACTTTTTAATTTGTACCAATCACTGCGAGACAAGAGGGAGGGGAAAGATCGGAGACTGAAAGCGCTTTCGACTGGATACTTCTTATCACGTTGAAGTGATGCAGTCTCCATAGCGACGATAGGTTCCTCGGCAACCCGCTATTGTTGCCATGACATTTTTATTTTTGTATTATTTTTTGCTTTCCACAGAAATCCACCAGAATGTTTTTCCAGAAGAAATCCACCAGAATGCTTTTTCCACAGAAGTCCACCAGAATGTTTTGGAGGTCTGGCTGAAGGTTCGATACGAGATGAACTATTGTGTCCTCACTATCTTATTAGATTCTGTGAGCTGGTAAAAGTGGAACCGAAGGACCACGACTATTACGCCACACTCTGGGATAAAGTGCAATATATGTGAAAGTTTCATCACTTGAAGAGTTAAAGACATAAACACTGAGCAGCGTGCACAGTGAACCATAGCGCCTGCCGATACACTGATCGTTCACAAGGGGCTGCTCTATCTACGCCAAATGCTTTGGGCAGCCTACCATCTCTATCCACCCCATAGGATGGACATCGCGCGTTGTCTTAACAAACAGGTGAATCTTGCACAACATATTTATTGTAAATTAGCTTAACTCATTAAAAGGTCATAACTCAATGGATAATTAGTTCAAAGTATGATATGTTTTTTCAAGTTTGATCCTATATGTACACGCATGTTGCATTTGTCTCGCAGGACTTACAGTATTTGCATTTCCTAGCATACTTTCTTGCTTTAATAATGATGGGTTTCATAATTAACATTGCCAGATATAAGACATTTTAGAATGTGCTTGCAAACGAAGTGCATCATTCAAACAAACAATATGCTATTAAAACCAAACAAATTATATTCTATTTATATATATTTTGGTGGGGCATATATGTATATAAAATGAGCTGGAAAAGAGAAACCTGCTCCACCTAAGCTTACTGTGAGTTGACATTGCTTTGAAGAGTGACCGTGATGTCACGACTATAAAAGTGCTGCCGCCTTGTGGCTCAGAATAGTATCTCCATATTTAATAGTTGAGTGACTGAAATAAAAACAGTTTATTGCAAGCAAAAAAAGATTATGATTGGCAAATATGTCAAAACATCCAATACTTAACAAAGGTCAGACTTCTTCAGCTATTGCTGTGTGGCAGGTGCAATTTACACCTAGTGCAAACAGTCAGTTAAATAATATAAGGTTAATATTAGGGCTGTCAATCGATTACAATTTTTAATCGAATTAATTACATGTTGTACATATTAATTAATCGTGATTAATCACATATACAAATGTTTGCTGAGAAAGCCCCTTATATAACCATAATTCAATATATAAAGATTATACATATTTATATCAATATATAATTATACACCTGCGTTAGACATGCTTGTGTAGCGTCTTGGGTGCATTGCTTCATAAACATAAAATGTTTAGGTCACTGTTTCAAGTTAAATATAGCTTAATACTCAATCTTTAAACACATCTTGAGAACCCCTAGTTCTTATTTCCGCTCCTTCAAGTGTTTTGAACGCAAGAACGTAACATATGTCTGTGTTGTGTGTCCGCTGAAGAGTTGTTAATGTTTTCTTCACTGTATAAACTGTGCGTTGCTTATACAGCTGAAAATTCACTTACTGCCCTCTGGAGTAAACAGGTGGTACTACAAGCTTGCATTTCTCAGGAATCTTCCTTATTATTGTGCGATTAATTGCGTTAATTTCTTTAATGCGTTATTTTTTTTTATTAATCGCACTGAATTAACGCGTTAAATCGACAGCCCTAGTTAATATAGCAACACACTGGGACTACAAAAATCTGCTTTGCACTTGTGTACTGTTAACCACCATAGTAACGCAGATAGTAAAACAAAAGGTCAAGAGTAGCCCTTCCAGGTGTAATGACCAATATGTATAAACTAAAAACTCACGTGACACTAAAATACTAAGATAAACATGAAATAAATAAGATAAAATGTAAAATAATACATCCCAAAGTGCATAACGGATATTGAGCAAAATAAAAAAAATGTATAAAAAAATTATAAAATGCAAGTGGTCTTGCATGGACATCTGCGAAAACACATGTTTTTTAATACAATTTTAACAATCATTTATTGTAAAAAAATAACACTGTTAAATATAGGGTAAATCATACATTTCACATATTGTCCATAAAATTGCATGAATAAGTTTTGTTAAATAAAATATAATTTTACACTTTACATGGTAGAGTTAACCAATATATATTTTTACTGTTGCATTTTTTCCTTTTTTTAATATATATATAAAATGACTTTTTTTTTTTTTTTTTTTTTACAGTGTATCGTTGCCACATGAAGGACAGGGCAATTCAGTTATTTAGAAATGTAAAACCCTAAACCTATATGCCATCCAAATGTTCATAGTAAAGAAAATGCATAAAATACACTAAAATGATTAAGAAACAAAGCCGAAGAGAACTAATACTTCATAAATTGCCATTAGCATGCTTTTTTCTTTTCTTTTTTCTTTAAAAACAAATAATAATGATTTAGAAACTGACAGTATACAGTATATGTACTATGTTAGACAGGTGCATAAAGCAAATTAATTTACAGATTAATTTATTTCATAATGGAAATTAATTGACACCATGGGTATTGGACATGGACACATGTGAATGATATGATAGTTTGGTCAAATATAACATTTTAGCTGGCCCTCAATTACCCTTGAGCCAAACAAGGCCAACTGGGTATTGAGGCAGGGTCAATGTCAAAGGCGAGTCAGGTCTCGATTTCCATCAAACAAAGACCAAAATAAGCAAACGAGCGGCAGCTTTAGTCTCCACCATGTTCATTTCGAAGGCTAGCTAGTCTCCAGGGTTTGATACATCTGCTTGAGTTTCTCTATTGCTTGCAGAATGGGTGGGGTGTGTGGCTTTGGTGCCAGGGCGGCATATTCAGGACAGGTTTTAAGACAACGCTGCAGGGCTATTGGCCCCATGGTGGGTTGCAGATCGATTTTAGTCTTGTGGCTCAAGATCCAATGCTATTGGCCCCAGCTGACCTGTTAGTTGATAGCCCTGGCTCGGACTGGCTAGACAGTGGAAATGCAGCTATTGACATACCAAACTGAAATGTGTCAGCCTGTATAGATGTCTTTTAAGTGCCACCTATGATTATTCCTACAGGCCCAGTTTACTTTTGGGGTGTAGATTTTTGGTGACCTGTTTTTTCTTTCCTTTTATATATATATATATATATATATATATATTGGTATGAGTGTCATTAATACATTGATTTCAAAAGATCAAGTAAGCTTAAGTTACTATTTAAGTTTAATTACTACTACTTGATACTTACTCAAACTGTCATGTCATCAAATAAAACAATTTAAGATACATATCCCTTAGATAAAATGACTAGAAAATAAAATATTTGAGAGTCGTAGCATCACAAGCTTTTAAGATTCACAAGCTTAGCAATTTTGACACAAAAAAGCTATACGTTTAAATGCAGAGAAATACGCAAACTGCTATTCATCTTCTGCAATATTGCGCATGTCATTGTGAAGAATCTAGGACAAGCTGCGTTTCTTGGGGAGCATTAGAGAGCTCCTCTGCATGGCTGCATCCACAAGCAGCTCCTGTCTGTCTAGTTCTATAGTGGCTTGTAATTTGATCCAGAATCAGCACACATTTTACTATTTACTGTTTCCTCTGGACTTTAATGTATCCTTTGCGACTGTCTTTTTTTTTTTTTTTATTTACCAGTGTAGCCTCAAAGAGGCATTTCTGTGCTTTAAAAAGACTTTACTGATTTTGACTTCCATGTTGCATAATAGACCTAAATGAAAGTCCTCCTTATCCAGGACAAGGGACACATATAGTGAGATTAAAAGAGTGTTTATATCATTTGGCCACAGTCAGTTTGTGTTTATATTCACTACTGTAATGTCTTGACTCACTTGTGTTGTCACTTTCCTTGTCAGGTTGATGTCCATAGATATGGTGTCCCAATTTACCTAGTCCTAATTACCTAAAATCCTCTACAAAAACTCTTTTTCAGGTCTTCATGCTCATTCACAGCAAATATCATACAATAAAGCCTGATGACCCTTAAACCATACTGAACTTTATGTACATAGATTTCTAATGTTGGCAACTCATTAATAAATGCTTCTTATGTGTCCACTACATTAACATCAAGGTGTTTCATGTTTGGCAAGTGTTTCATGAAAGTTGCCCTTTTTATGCATGTTGTTATAAACACATATCAATGATTTATAATGCATTTGTAAATGAAGTATTAGTCATTAATGATCCCCTTTATAAACTCTTAACAAAAGGAACATTAATGTAAATGTGTTACTAAGTTTCTGCTTAGGCATGTATCACTTACTATTGCTCAAAAACATAACTCGTCCTGCATTGTTTGTTCTACTGACTTGTTTGCATATTATCTCAGTTATGTGGTGTATTGAGAAGATGTGTGCATTACATTTCTAAGCAATCAAACTTGTGATGTATGCATACATCCCAGATGTATGACTTTCTACTTCTGAACACAAACAAAGATTTTTAGAAAAATATCTCAAATATCCCCCGTCTTGAAGCCTACCACGGCCCCCGTCATGAAGCCTGACACGGCCCTAGTCCCAAAGCCTGACACGGCCCTAGCCCCGAAGCCTGACACGGCCCTAGCCCCGAAGCCTTACATGGCCCTAGTCCCGAAGCACCTCCTGAGCCTTCCAGGCCTTCCCCCCTAAAGCCTCCTTCGGCTCCACCTCCAGAGCCTTTCAGGCCTTCACCCCAAAGCCTCCTTCGGCTCCACCTCCAGAGCCTTCCAGAACCCCACCTCCAGAGCCGCCTACAGTGCCGCCTCTGACGGCACCGCCTTTCACGGCTCAGCCCGGACTTCCTGACCCTCTCCCTGTCTTGTGGCCCCTTCCCTGGCCTCCGGACCCTATTCCTGTCCGGTGGTCACCTTCCAGACCCCCAGACCCAGTCCCTGTCCTCCAGTCGCCTTCCAGACCCCCTGACCCTGTCTCTGCCCTACGGCTGCCCCCTAGATCTCCCGACCACCCGCCTGTCCGCTATGTTCCCCCTGACCTTGCCTTGAAACTGCCCATTGACCCCATGGACTGTCTCATTTCCCTCTATGCCCCTTGGACTGCCCTCAATTTTGTTTGTGTGTTTTGTGGGTTGTCTGTTCAGGGTTTTTTTGTTTGTTGGGATCGTCCAGCACCACTTCCCAGAGGTCGCGCTCCTCGCAACCGAGCGCGGCTGTCAGGAGCCGTCCGTTTTAGAGGGGGGGAGTACTGTCACGAACCCCGCTCCCTCGCTCCGCCCCCTCGAGCTTCCTCGCTCATTTTGCTCCCTCGGGCTTCCACGCCCGTTTTGCTCGCTCGAGCTTGCACGCTCGTTTTTGCTCCTACGAGCTCACATGCTCGTACACTATCTCCAGAGTTTAAATTGGGCCGGAGCGCACCGGAGCGCAGCTCCGCCTCCTCAGGTCCACAACACACCCTGACGGAGCTCAGCTCCGTCTCCTTCAGAGGCGGCGGCAGCCGATTTTGAATGTTTTGAGTGTAGCCCCGAATGAATTTTGAAAAGTTGACTGACAAATATGAAACCGGACAAAAGCCTATGTAAACCCCCGAAATCATAAGTTGCCTTATTTCATTGTGTTTTGGCTTTGCACATATTGCATACAGCCTGTAGAAATAATCTAGCCTATAGAATAAGTTCCGTTGCTGTCGGTAGCCTATGGGCGACTCCGTTTATTCCTCTCTGTTGAATATGCAGCAGGTAGGGGAGGAGCTGACATCAACTAACGTTACTTAGTGGCGAGTTAAAGCAGTTAGCAGGAAAGACAGCAAAAATGAAGCAAATGAGGCTTCTAAAATTTCCGAAAGAAGTCAGTGGGTAAGAATTCTCATTTGTTTTTGTCCTTAAAGTCTAAAAATCATCATCTAACTGGCTTTCACCCACAGTAGGCTAAACCTCAATACATCCACTACCGCCTACTATCATATGTTATAGCCTCTGGCCTCGTGGTTAGTTCAATCTCCTCTCACGCCGGAGACCGCAGTTCGAGTCCCATTCGTAGTGTAATTTTCTTGTTTATCGGGTGTTGTTTTCGCTAAGGATAACCAATAAGCATTAACATAAAATGTATGTGTGACTTGTTTTGTGATATTAGTTTGTAGTAAATATACACTTTGAGGGTAGCAAAGATGTGCCAGAATCAGGCATGGAAACTGGCAATTAATCAGTCACTTTACTTTATAGTAAGTTAAAAGTGAAACATTGTTTATCTCAATGATCCTAATGAAAGGATTTTGACAGATGAACATGGAGAATTATATACAGTTCGATGCCATGGTGTGTCAATGAACTTAGACTAAAGTCATTTATGTATTGCTTTAACTTAGGATCTTATACATCATTTTGACTATTTATGTCAAAAAATATAAATTATTTATATAAAAAAACATTTTTGCTTCACTTTACTCACTATAATATAACTCTTTTGTGATGATTTTATGTTAATGTACATGAAAATTCAAGAATCATGATAGATCTAAGGGCAATTCCACTGATCTGCTCTTCTTCAATGGTATTGGTCTACAATTTGAAATATGTAGCACTTGATGAATTAGTTGTTTGAAGCTGATTTGCAATAAGTTATGTGCTGTATCTGTTCTTTTGCATCACAGATGATTCAGGGAGGAGAGAGGATGAGTTAGTCGAGGATAGTACTAAAGTGGAAGGTTTAGGAACTGTAGAAACAGGCCCAGCCAGAGCAAAACTCAAAGAATACCCTCTCACCAGCTTTGGACTACAGAGAAGTGGATGCTAGTGTGAAAATAAAATGGTCTGGGCTAAGCCCCGGATGTCCTTCAATGCTGGAAACGCCTCTGTGTCGTCCTGCCATAGATTAAACATAACCTGTATTTAATGTATCCTGGGTTGCATTTCCTTTTATGTTGCATAGATTTGTTAATGGTTTTCCGGTACAAGGACATGCATCATGTGACATTATTTTTGTTGTTGATGTCAAAATCTACAGAAACTGTACTTAATATGGGCCCATTATTATCTCATTTATTACATAATATTACATATTTATACACATATTACACAGAAGGAAAGGCTCCTCATTACCATGGTTAGGTCAGTGTGCTATAGTCTTAAATAATAATAATAAATTAATGTATTTATGAAAAATAAATACTAGCTGAAACACATCTTGAAACTTTAAACGGCCACTGTTGATGTCTAATAATAATTCTAATAATTCTACCTTTAGATTATTTCATATGAAACTGAAACATTTTACTTTTACTCGTGTAAAATCCTGAAACAAATTTGTAAAGGTGATGTGTGTAATTATTAATATTTGTAACTATTTTGGTAAAGGGGCCACATCGGGCTTTAAGTAGTGCATAGGGGGCCACATTGTAATGCTTTTGAGATACAATGTTCTGCATTGATTTGGTTTGTTGTAACTTTTAAGCCCAGAAATAGTTGTGTACTCAATTTTCTGAAGTGTATCTGTGACTAATGGGACTATTCTGCAATTGCCTAAAGTATTATATTGCTCTCAAAGATAGATACTTTTCTATCAGGCATTACAAAACTCAATAAAGGCGGAGATTATACATTTATTTTGCCATCTCTACTTCCCTGTTAATTTATTATTCAGTTTTAATAATAATAATAAAAAAAAAAAATGTATAGAACGACTAATGTTTTTCACAAAGCGGACGAGTTTACTCTTTTTTTTTTCTTTCTAAAACTTGTCATGATGCGTTTCTCCTCGATGGTTTTTCAACACTCAACAGAATAACACAGGCAGCATGAATATGATAAATAATTACTGCAAGAGTTACATTAACATACAGGTGCGAAGGGACTTCAATGTTTCTAAATTGCACAAATAAAAAATAATAATAAAATAAGTGAATTGTAAAGTATTTGTCTTTGTTTGAATAACTACTCAACCCTAACTTACACATTAATACTGGAAAAAGAGCCCCTTTGGTGTAAAAACACATTAAGTCATTTTACGGCGGGATTTTAAATGATGACCATTCACCGTAAATAAGGGCTCCCCCTCCCTACAAAAGCCAATTTAACCACTGACTATCTCCCCCCTCGGGCTCTCATGCACGCTCCTATGGCCAGAACATTATGACCACCTGCACTCGTCTCAATCACCCCTTTATTCGTTCCACCTGCACTCGTCTCATCACCTTTCATTGTTTACACCTGCACCTTCCCCTATAAATACCACAGCACATCCGTTTCACGGGTGTTGGTTATTGTATTTAGTTTCCCGTGTCTTTGCCCCCCGCTAGTCTCGTCTAGTTTTGAACTCCTCTTGTCCTCCTCTTAGCTTGCCAGCTCCCCTTGTTCCCCTGTCTTTTGCTCCCACTAGTCCCGTCTACTCTGATCCTGTTTCCCGGCTTCGACCTCCCCACTCTCGTTGACCACTCTCTCCCGGATTTGCCCCTTTACTCAACTTTGTTTCCCCGGCTTTTGATCCTACGCTACCCTGACCATTCTCCCTCTGGATTTTCCGTGCTGTACTTTTGTTTGCCTGCAAATAAACGCAGTTTTGACATACATTGTGACTGCCTCATCTTGTGTGTGTGTGTGCGGGTTACAATTTATGAGCATTTTGGAGCTTCAAAGTTATGGCCACCATTCACTTGCATTGTATGGATCAACAGAGCTGAGATATTTTTCAAAAAATCTTAGTTTGTGTCCAGCAGAAGAAAGAAAGTCTTACACATCTGGGATGGCATGAGGACGAGTAAATGATGAGAGAATTTTCATTGGATTGGACCAAAAAGTAATCACCTAGAACACCCTAGCTACTGTTTAGAAACACACTAACAACTACTCAAATCACCTTAGTTTCTGCCGAACAACAACATAACATTGGCAAGTACTCACATTTTCTTCTGGCTAGACAGCCTCTGCGCACCACTTGCCTTTTCTTCATAAAATCTGCATGTGATTTCAAGCGATAGCCTTACATGTTTCCTCTGAACTATTCTACAGTTTTTCATGTATCCTTGTTTTTTGTTCAACAGCAATGAGAAATTATAAGAAGATGAAGCTTTAAAGGAGTTTAATGTCTTGAGGCCGGATTGCCTGTGTGGACCCCAGCTTGCCAAACGTAGGGGCTTGTGGACTGTTCCCTTCTCCTCCATACTAATGGGAGGAGGTGCCTTCAAATATCCCCCATACAGTTTCCGGGCCCTGTTTCTCCCTGGCTAGACAGCCTCTGTGCACCACTTGCCTTTTCTGTGTTCAGTATTATGTCTCTTTACCAAAAAAAGATGGACTTGTGTGTTCATGTGCTTTTTTTTGCTGCTAAATGTAAGACTCTTAAAGGCAAAGTTCAACCAAAAGAGAAAATGTGCTCATTATTTTCTCACCCTCATGTTATTCCAAAACCAGATTACTTTTTTCTACTCACTAAAGGAGATGTTAGACAGAATGTTAGCCTCAGTCATCATTCACTTTCACTGAATGGAAACAGATGCATTTAAAGTGAATGACCAGGCTAACATCTCTTTTTGTTTTCCACAGAAGAAAGACAAATAGGTTTAGAACAACATGGGGTGAGTAAATGATGACAGAATTGTCATTTTGGATGAATTTTCATTTTAACTCCACATAAGTGCTTCTACACACCCCTCTCTGGAGGAGTGTGCTAGTTAATCTAGATCCATCAGTTGTCATGTGTCGTCAGGCTGTGATGTTGTCGTTGACGTTGCTGTATAAACTGATAGTCTTAAACGTGACTGTCTCCTTGTCATTTTTTTATTTTATTTGTGTTGGTTACTTTTCTCTTTTTCTGGTGCCATCTGTTTGTGTCACATCACATACCAACTTTGATCATTTTAATGACCTCTATTTACATGTAAAATATTTGGTCACATTGCAACTGACAAAGACAATTGTGTTATGTTGATGCAATGTTCCAACATGGTGAAAAAGACCATTTTTTCACCATTTTTCTATCCAGTGAACATGGGGAGAACGCCATATAAACGGCCACGCCACCGCCAGACGGAGAGAGAGAATCCTGGGTTTCGGCACCAGGGGTTTAAAGGGAAAGGAAGAGGCGAGAACCAGCTCAACAATATAAATAATATTTTAATTATAAACTGAACCAAAAAGACACACACAAACACATACAGGGCAGCTGCCCATAATACTCTCTCTCTTGAACTGTTGTCACCGGCCGCCTTTATCCCTCGCGTGCCCCATCAGGCTGATTGGGGACCGGGCGTGCATCATTCCAGCCCGGCCCCGCCCTCCTCCGCTCCACAGACTCATCTTTCTTTTATTAAAAACAAAAAACAATCAGTTACAGTAAAGTGTTTGTGACAGTCCATAAAGCTAAATACACATTAACCCAGTAACGATTTTATCACACAAAATCATTTAAAACAGATTTTATCACATTAAACTGATGTTAATATGTATAATGTTTATGTCTTGCTGTTGCCGCTAAACTTGAAACGGTGTGCATTTTAATGTTAGTGGACTGGCACCATTCAGTTCCATTGTAAGTGCCTTTCTCTCAGAGAACATGATAGTATGGAATAACACAAGTTAGTGATAGATTAGTTTCCCTTGGCTTAAGTCCCATCCTACGGTTCAACATCAGGATTATCGCTCAAACCATCAGATCCTGCTGGAAGGCGATGACGACAGGGGGGAGGAGCTTACCCCTTACAGCAGGACAGGACCTAAACTGGTGGTGTTGGGGTGGTGGTGGGTGAAAGCAATGCAGCGTACGGAAGATAATAGACAGCTGTGGTACCTTATAAGGCATAGGCATAGGCTAATTGGATGAGATGCCAGAATTTAATGAATGGATGACGTAATGCTACTTCGAGTCCTCTACGAGAATTATCGCTTAGGTTTCCATTACCTTGATAAACTAGGGACGAGGCGTAGCTAGACATGAAGTGCAGCCTTCAGGCTTGACTGTATTAACAATATACCGTGGCCTAAAGTGCCTTATTTCTTTAAAAAAATAGTTGCCTCTACATTAATTTATTATTAAAATGTTATTTTATGCCAACCTTTGTTGCTAAATTACATAGTCCTTAACATGATAAGCTTATAGTTGACCTATGGATGCTGTACAGTGACTGTAGGTGAACAGGTGTTTCATGTCACAGCTGTTATTATATTGCATATTTAAACATGTATTGACCAATGACAGGATGCAGACTTACAATAACAATCAAATAGATATCATTCTCAGCAATACTGATAAACTTAATTCAAGTCATATGCTAAAAAAAGAGCGTAAATAAACAGACAGTAAAAAGTGTGATCACAACTCATGGGGAAAAACTTCAGCAACTTTACCTGTGTTTTGTAGTTTAATGTGCCTTTGAAAAGCAAGGCTTAAAACTGCAGTGGCCCAGTTGCATGACCTTCAAATACTGCAGAGAGTCTTTTTGGAGTCCAAGGACAGGGAGATTTGAGTGTGCACATATAGTTCTCACCTTAAATTCCCCAAAGTGCCATGCTGTTTTACAGTAGCACTGTGACGGTTTTATTTCACACATCTATGAGAACATTTTCCTGTGGATTTCTCAGTAAATGAAGCAGAGCTCATCACATTCTGTAGTGATATACTATTAATACTACTAAAGAGGGAAACCACGTATGCTTGCCACTGCAGGATATGACTCACCAATACTAAATACAGATGAATTCAGCTCAGTGAAGAGTCTATATTCCTGTATGGTTATTTAAAAAATGAAGAAGAAGAAAAAAGTTTCAGAGGATGGATAGCTCAAGGATATTTACCAGGATAAAATTCCCTTTTTTAAACTAGGGAGTGTTCTGTATTTCATCAAGATAATACTTGCTTCCTAAAGCTAATCTTAAAGTGATAGGTCTCCCAAAAATGAAACTTCTGTCATCATTTATTCACCGTCATGTCATTTAAAACTTGTGTAAAGGAAGCTTTAGGCAGAATGCCACCATTCACATGCATTCATTGCATCTTTTTCAATACAAATTTTCAATGTTCCTCAAAAGAAAGAAAGTTATTGTTTGAGATGACATGAGGGTGAGTAAAGGGAACAGAATGAACAATGTTTGGGTGAATTATCCCTTTAACTTTGATTTGCAATCAGATGTGCTAGTTTTATAAATTCAGCAAAGTAAATTAAGCATAATTTTCCCAAGTGTGCATTTCTTATGAAAAAGCTAAATATAACTGCTGACTTTTCTAAATGTATAGATCATGAAGTGTGTTTCTGTCAGAGATGCTCCAAAAGGGCTGAATCTGTGCTTATGCTTCAGTTTTTTTATTTTAATTCATCAGGTGTTTTTCTAATGTTGCAAACACATTTTCAACCTGACCAAGAGGTACATGTACAATATCATTCAAGCACTGCATTTGGGTGACTCCCTACTTGTTAGTCTGAAATGTACTTTTCAAAACAAATATGTTGTTGTTGTTGCTATGTAAAATTGAAAATAAAATCTCATTAAATAGTCTAGATTATTGTTTCCCAACCATTTTAGGCTTGTGTCTCCCAACAGTTAGGTACCCCTTCAATAACACCAAACAAGAAATGTGTTCCTTTTAACTTATGTTAGGCTAAATAAATATATATCATCATTTATTCACCATTATTCCATCTTGTCAACTTTCTTCTGCGGAACACTAACAAAGCTATTTTCAAAGGAATACGATGTGTTCATATCAATGCAATGCAAGTCATTGTGGACCAAAGCTCTATATTCAAGCACAAATAAAAGTGTATTTGAGCTTCATGACTGCAGCTATCTTTATCGTTAAAAAGGAGATGCGATGGATTTCTCACCCAAAACTTAAAAAGACAAGTATTAAAACCACTCTAATAACATGGATTACTTTTATGCAGACTTTGTGGCATTTTTGGAGCTTGAAACTTTTGGACCCCATTGACATGTGTTGCACTGACAAATAGACGTAATAAACAGTACTCTTCAAAATGTCTCTCTCTCACTCTCTCTCTCTCTCTCTTTCTCTCTCATTTACATGTTTACTTTTTCATGATTAGCTTCTAATACTGTAACTGAATGAAGCTATTATTGATATCATCCAAAAGGTTGATTATCTAAATTTTGATGTGTGTGTAACAGAGTGCAACAATGGCAGCCCACCTGGTGCCCATTTGTTTCAAAGCAAAACAAGTTAGATTGGTACAAAAAGGTACAAGATTGTGTCCTTATTTTTATTTGATTTTTTATGAGGGAATTAAAGTACAGTCCAATGAATTGTAAATGATAAATAATTTATAAAGAAGTTTTGTACAGAAAATATTTACTTATTTTCATCGGTTTAAAGAATAAAAATAATACATTTTAAGTTTATTGAAAAATATTTAGATTTAAATATTTTTTTCACTATTCATAGTGATTTAAAAAATAGATATTTATAAAGGAGTTTGTAAGTCATGAACCAAACTAACCAGCTCAGAGGTGAACCCCAACATTATAAACTTTGATTTGAAGCAAAAAAGTAACTAAAAACTTGGGAAAGTTACTAAAAAAGTAATCCGCTACAATTTACTAACTACTTCTCGCAAATTATAATCAGATTACTTTATTACTTCATAAAAAAAATTACATTACTAATTTCTTTACTTTTAAGTTACTTTCTAAAAAACTGGTCATATATTAATAATTACTAAGGTATTTTTTGTGCCACGTAAAAAAAATAAAAAATAAATCCATGATTTCGAAACTTAAGTTCCCCTTCTGTCGCTCTCTCCATGTTGTGTCAGAGAAGCGACACTAGGGGTCTCTCTTGAGCGCCGATATTCACCTCTGAACTATGAAAAAAGGCCAATGAGAGTTGGCACCCAGTATTTGCATGTCCCGCCCCCGGACATATGGGTATTTAAGCGGCCCAAAAAGCGGTTCATTCAGAAAATTTCTTCGGAGCCGATGGTCGTGCATGCAGTCTGCTGCGAGTTACACACCCAATTCCTGTTTAATCCTCTGACGCTCTGCATGCTGTTGGATCTGACGGCGCATAACAGCGGCTTTCTCAATCGTGCACGGCTGTGCATTCTTGCCCCTGGGCGCTTCGACAGCGCAGACAACTTGAAAGAGTTATTCTAAAAGAGTGAATTTCGCTCTAAAAAGAGCAAAACACAGTGGCGTTGAACGTCCATCTGTGTAGTTTCTGGATGCGTTGATTCTCCCCACCTCTGACGGCCATAAAAACTGCCTTGCATTCCTGGGTTACGATCACACGCAGGCAGCGTTTTTATAAATGGTCTATGTTTTCAGTACGAGAACATAGCCATGACAGCATTGCGATCGTAGGCTTTTTCTTGTAGTGAGAAAAAGCCGCTTCAGCCGCCCCCCGCACCTCGCCTCCTTCCTACGGGATTGAGGCAGGCGCCGCGGGCGATGAAAATGATCTGGGGACAGTGACGGGCTCCGTTTCGCCGGGTGAACCCCCTCGAAATCCCCCGCCTCCCCGGCACGCTTGCTTGTTTCCGTCCGAGCTCGGGATGAGCATTCTCTCCAATGGGTTATGTTTTCAGTATGAGAACATAACCGCGGCAGCGTTGCGATCTCTGCTTTCTCTTGTAGTGAGAGAGAGCCATTTCAGCCGCCCCTGTGCCTCGCCTCCTTCCTACGGGATTGAGGAAGGCGCCGTGGGCGATGGAGAACGATCTGGGGAGAATAACGGGACGCTTTCGCCGGGTAAATCCCCTCGAAAACCTCCCGCCTCCCCGGCACGCTTGCCTGCTTCCCCTGAGCTCGGGATTAGTGCGGTCCGCTTAACAGCCTACCATCCGGTCCCTCGAGCTCCCCGGCATTGGATGATGACATCACCGCTGCATCGGAGAGCGTAACAGCGGCGTCGGATGCGGATAACTCGCCTGGGCCGCCACCTTCGGGTCTCCACCCAATCTGAGCCTGACGCAAGAAGGTCCGCTATGCTTCCCCGGGCTTAATTCGTTCCGCGGGCATGTGCACCGCTCACAGTCGCGCCCCCCCCCCAGCAAGGCCAGCTTCCTCGCTCCTCCGCTCTCGCTACCCTCGGTGGTACAACAGTCCCAGACCACTCCCCCCCTGCATGCCATGGCCCCCTCCTGCAAGTCCACCAGGCCAGGGCACTTCAAAATCTGCACTTGGGTGGTCCTGTTCTTGACGTGCTGCAGGAACTGCACTCAAACAGGCGATGGCCACTCCGTGGTCCAGAAACGCAACAAAGCACGCATTCTCAAACGCCCCCGTCTCCCAGCTCCGTCCATTCGGCGACACCACTTGACGACTTCACCCAGCAGTCCTCAGTGGTGAAGAAACAGACGAAGACTATTTTCAAGCAAAAAACCCATCCTGCCCTGCCGCAAACGTGCCGCCAGGGGCCATGCCCTGTCTGCTCGCCGAGGGCGTCCTCCTGCGGCTTTCAAGAAAGAAAGAAAGTGGTGCTCCACCTCAACTAACAAGTGAGTGGGCCCAGCTCTCAGCCCCAGCGTTGAGCTCCCCGCAGAAGTTGGACGCCCATCGTCTCACGGACCCCCTTGAGGACCCAGAAGGCTCCCAGGCGCTCCTGAGATGACAGACCCAGAAACTGAGACGTTAGCTCCGGAGCTGGTAAGACCACTCTGTTCCCCGGTGGAGGGCCGGGAGGAGAATTTTTTGTTAAATTCTTTACACTCTATAGAGCTATTTCCTTGTTGTCTCTGGGGTCACCTGGCCCGCAAATGCCGTTCTCACGGCACTCTGCTTTCAGGCCTCAACAGTCCTGGCTCCATGGACGCGGTGTCCCCGCCTTCAGCCCCACGACTGTTCCCCGGCCGGCCGGTTCAGACGAGTCCAGAGGACGCCAGCATCAGACCTCCTCCTCAGTCACGAACCCGCCCCCTGCCGGATGCGCGGAGCAAGGTAAGTGCTTTGAGTTTATTCTCAGCACCAGAGCCTCGGGACGCCACGTTGCCTCCCGACGCCACATTACCTGTTCCGCACCGCTGCGAAGCCCCGCCGGGTATGTCCAAAAAACTCGTCCCTCGAGTTTAGAGGCGTGGCTTTCACTGTCCAACCCATCACGCTGGCTGCACCGGACCATTCGACTCGGTTATGCAATTCAGTTTGCCAGGTCTCCGCCCCCCTTCGTGGGCGTACATTTTTCCGCAGTACACGGCCAACATGCCCATTCCCTGCGCGAAGAAATCGCCTCCCTTCTATTAAAGGACGCGATAGAGCCTGTCCCTCCAACCGAAATGAAGAAGGGTTTCTACAGCCCTTACTTCGTTGTACCCAAGAAAGGCGTCAGCTTACGACCGATCTTGGACCTGCGAGTTTTCAATCGGACCTTGTCCAAACTCCCGTTCAAAATGCTCACCCAGAAACAAATTCTATCTGGCGTCCGGCATCTAGATTGGTTCGCAGCGGTAGACCTGAAGGACGCGTACTTCCACGTCTCAATTCGCTCTCTACATCGACCATTCCTACGGTTCGCGTTCGACGGCCAGGCATATCAGTACAAAGTCCTCCCCTTCGGCCTGTCTCTGTCCCCTCGCGTCTTCACGAAAGTCGCAGAGGCAGCTCTTGTCCCGCTACGAGAAGCCGGCATACGCATACTCAATTACCTCGATGACTGGCTCATACTGGCCCACTCCCGAGAGTTACTATGCGCACACAGAGACCAGGTGCTCAGCCACCTCAGCCGTTTGGGGCTTCAGGTCAACTGGGAAAAGAGCAAGCTCTCCCCGGTCAAGAGCATCTCTTTTCTCGGTCTGGAGTTAGACTCAGTCTCAATGACAGCACGTCTCTCCAACGAGCGTGCTCAGTCAGTGCTGAAATGCCTCGCTTCCTTCAAGCCAGGCGCCGTGGTCCCGCTAAAACGTTTCCAACAGCTCCTGGGGCATATGGCACCCTCCGCGGCGGCCGCGCCGCTGGGGTTGATGCATATGAGACCACTTCAGCACTGGCTCCGGACTCGAGTCCCGAGACGAGCATGGTGCCGCAGCACGCACAACGTATAAGTTACTTCTGCCTGCCGCCAAACCTTCAAACCCTGGACAGACCTCTGCTTTCTAAGGGCAGGAGTACCCTTGCAGCAGGTGTCTCAACGCGTTCTGGTCACAACCGATGCCTCCAAATTGGGTTGGGGCGCCGTGTGCAACGGGCGTGCAGCCGCAGGCCGGTGGAACCGAGGCCCACTGCGCTGGCACATCAACTGCCTAGAGCTGCTGGCTGTTTTTCTGGCCCTGCAGAAGTTTCTCCCGTTAATTCGGAACAAACACATCCTAGTCAGGACAGACAGCACCACGGTCGTAGCCTACATAAACCGCCAAGGTGGAGTACGCTCCCTCCACATGTCACAGCTCGCCCGTCGTCTCCTCCTTTGGAGTCAGCAGCGACTCAAGTCACTGCGCGCCACTCACATCCCCGGCAACATCAATGTGATAGCGGACATGCTGTCAAGAAAAAGCTTGCCTGGCGGAGAGTGGAGGCTCCACCCCCAGTCGGTCCAGCTGATTTGGGACCGGTTCGGCAAGGCTCAGGTAGACCTGTTTGCCTCCCAAGAAACCTCCCACTGCCCGCTCTGGTATGCCCGGACAGAGGCTCCCCTTGGGGCAGATGCGTTGGCACACAGCTGGCCTGCAGGGCTGCACAAGTACGCATTTCCCCCAGTGAGCCTTCTTGCACAGGTGCTATGCAAGGTCAGGGAGGACGAGGAGCAAGTCATTCTGGTTGCCCCTTACTGGCCCACCCGGACTTGGTTTTCGGACCTCACGCTCCTCACGACAGCCCCTCCCTGGCGAATTCCCCTGAGGAAGGACCTTCTTTCTCAGGGACGGAGCACGCTCTGGCACCCGCACCCAGACCTCTGTAACCTCCACGTCTGGCCCTTGGACAGGATGCGGAAGATCTAGCCGGCCTACCATCGACCCTCATAGATTCAATCAATCAAGCCAGAGCCCCCTCTACCAGGCATCTTTACGCTCTAAAGTGGCGTCTGTTCGTGGACTGGTGTTCTTCCCGAGCCGAAGACCCACAGAAGTGCGCAGTTAGGTCAGTGCTCGTGTTTCTTCAGGAGAGGCTGGAGAGGAGGCTGTCCCCCTCCACCCTCAAGGTGTATGTCGCCGCTATCGCGGCCCACCACGACACGGTAGACGGCAAGTCTCTTGGTAAGCACGACTTAATCGTCAGGTTCCTAAAAGGTGCCCGGAGGATAACTCCCTCCCGGCCTAACCTGTTCCCCTCCTGGGATCTCTCGGTCATCCTTACGGGACTCCAGAGACCCCCCTTCGAGCCGCTTGACTCAGTTGGACTCAGGGCCCTCTCTCTCAAGACCTCCCTGCTGATCGTGCTCGCTTCCATCAAGAGGGTCAGGGACCTGCATGCGTTCTCTGTTAGCAACGCTTGCCTGGAGTTCGGTCCGGCAGACACTTTTGTGATCCTAAGACCACGACCGGGCTACGTGCCCAAGGTTCCTACCACACCCTTCAGGGATCAGGTGGTGAACCTGCAAGCGCTGCCCCGGGAGGAGGCAGACCCAGCCCTTTCACTGCTGTGTCCAGTACGCGCTTTGCTTATTTATCTGGACCGCACACAGAGCACCAGTCGCTCTGAGCAGCTCTTCGTCTTCTTTGGGGGACAGCAGAAAGGGAACGCTGTCTCCAAGCAGAGACTCGCCCACTGGGTTGTCGACGCCATTTCCCTGGATTATCCGAGCCCACTCCACCAGGAGTGTTGCGTCCTCATGGGCACTGGCTAGGGGCACTGCCCTAGCAGACATTTGTAGAGCAGCGGGCTGGGCAACACCTAACACTTTTGCGAGATTCTACAATCTCCGAGTTGAGTCAGTATCGTCCCGTGTTTTCTCAGGTACTGAGCCCGTAGAACTCGGTAGCATGCCCATGATCTGACCGGGTGAATCTCTTGCCCCCTAACCAGGGGAAACAGTGCGCCTTCATTCCCAGGAGTTCTCAGGTTTGGGACACTGGTTGATTCCTCCCTAGCCCTCATGGGTCGCAGTTCAGCGGAGGAACTCGCCGACCCAAGCCACTGCGGGTACCGCAAGCTACCCTGTACTGGTATAGGTGCTCCACAGTTAAGGCCTCCTTCGGACTCCCCCTGTGTGTAACACCACGGTTCTGTCCCCTCTGGCGAGCGGACTCCCGTGTTTCCCTTAGGCAGTCACGGCTGCCTCGGTTGACGTGCTGTATGTTCCCCCCTCTATGAGGCTGGATCCACCACCGCACCAACTTTTCCACATAGGCCCTAAGTCAGGCCTCTGATGGTTTTGCCACTTAAACTTGCCTCCCCTCTCGGGTAGGCGTGGCCTCCGCAGGGTCTTCTCCGCCCTGAATAAGAGCTAAGACCCCCTTCCCTCAATGCGTGTAAGGGCCCCGGCCTTAGTTGCTCTATGCGAGAAACATAGAGAGAAAAGAGGCCCGGCCAGGCTTGGCACGTTCCCAGGTTGGCGGCCAGCACCTTGTTCCCCCCTCCAGGATAACGATAAGGAATCCTGATGGCTTAAATGGGGCATTGGGGAAGGGTACGTGCAGCCTGATACAGTTGGTCGTCCTGCACGTAAGAATACCTGCTCGCTCCTGTATCAGCAGTTCACGTACACGGCTCAGCGCATGGCACTTTTATAAGTGGACCCCTAGTGTCGCTTCTCTGACACAACGTGGAGAGAGCGACAGAAGGGGAACGTCTAGGTTACGTATGTAACCTCCGTTCCCCGATGGAGGGAACGAGACGTTGTGTCTCCCCTGCCACGTCGCTGAGCCGAGCCACTGTTGTGGCCGGACCATTTCCGGCTCCTCAGAAAAATCCTATATGAACTCCCGTATTTGCGCCACTTAAATACCCGTATGTCCGGGGGCGGGACATGCAAATACTGGGTGCCAACTCTCATTGGCCTTTTTTCATAGTTCAGAGGTGAATATCGGCGCTCAAGAGAGACCCCTAGAGTCGCTTCTCTGACACAACGTCTCGTTCCCTCCATTGGGGAACGGAGGTTACATACGTAAACTAGACGTTATAATATTTTGAAAATAAAGTCAAAATTGTGAGAATAAAGTAGTGGCATTATGAGAGCTCTCTGTTCATGAATGAGGTGTGCATTAGTAGCCTACTGGAGTTTTCAACCTATGAATGCCTGTCAAGGGAGTCGCGAGATACAGGCGTGCACTCAAGTGAGGCGAAACGTAATTGGAACAGCTGTGAATTTGAATGTGAAATGAATGTGAATGTTTGCATGTGGTATTTCAGCTCAAAAACATTGTATTCACTAACCACCTGCAATCTATTTTAGCAGGTGCAATCAGCATCGAAAGTTTTCTCCGTCTTGAGTATTTAAATTAAGTCACTGTCATTCCATTCAGTGCAAACATGCTCCTTTCTGTGTAAATTATGCTCATTGTGTATTGCGCTTCATTCAGAAAAATTGCCTAGAGAAATTACCGCAAATAAAATTAGGCGGTAAAATGAATTGAATTTAAAAGACAGGGTCAAATACGGTGGTCTGCAGTGTGCTAATAAATAGCGCATTTCCCGAGCACAATTCATTCTTAGTGAATGTGGTACATCCCCTCAATTAAAGTATTGTTTTGGTTTCCCAGTAACATTGCAAATTAAGCATTAACCATCATCTTAACTAACGTTGCTCCTTATTATAAGATGGAGTAACGGCTGTTTCCCAAACCAACACACAGATTTCTTGTTAAAGAGAAAATTTATGGGATTTTTACTCTCGGAAACAGACTGTTGTGCTCAATAGCAACTTCTTTGATTGGTGGATCTTTCTTCAGTATTAAAGGGTAGTGAAGATTTTCACTGGGAATTCACTACCAATTATGCGTGATTGTTTTTTTGTTTTTTTTAAAAGATGCTGAAATTGGACTGACTTGTAGTTTCTACATTTACATCATGTAACAAGCTCAGAGCTCATGGTAGGTCTGTTTTGGAATGTTTTATTCATAAAAAACAAAAATGTCTTTATGGAGAAAATAAATGAGAGTTTTGCATACTACTACTGTTGCGTTAAATTTAAAGTAGATCTATGTCCCTCACTGGCCATTCACTCCACAGAGTGTGTATGCCCGCACCTGGTCCCATTACACACTCTTTCCATCATTTCACCACACACATACATGCAAACATACAGACTTCTATTAATCTCCCAATGAAGTCCTAACTGACCCAATCTAGATGGTTTGTCTACCCAACACTGCCGGCTTCTTCCATTCCATGGGAATGTTCCATGATCCTACCGAGATACTGTCTGTGGAGATTAAAGGGGGGGCAGGAGAAGATATTAGAGTTGAAGGTGTTTTTCCTTGTCCTCCTTGTCTGCCGACACCGATGAACCATGCTTTTTTCATAGCATGGTTCATCAAGCAGAGATCACCAGTGGCTTTACCAACAGGATTTTCCTGCAGGATTCTCTCATGGCCTATTTCCTGGAGTTCATCTGGAAGAGATGTGACATTTAGAGGAATCTTTGACATAGTGTTCTTAATAAAGTACTATGTGAGTGTAAGTACAGAAATAATATACACTCACTGAGCACTTTATTAAGAACACTTTGGTCCTAATAAATTGCCCAACGTGGTCTTCTGCTGTTGTATCCCATTTGCCTCAAGGTTTAATGTGTTGTGCATTCTGAGATACTATTCTGCTCACTACAATTGTGCAGAGGGGTTATCTGAGTTACCATAGCCTTTCTGTCAGCTCGAACCAGTCTGGCCATTCTCTGTTGACCTCTCTCATCAACGAGGCATTTCTGTCCACAGAACTGCCGCTCACTGGATGCTTTTGGTATTTGGCACCATTCTGTGTAAACTCTAGAGACTGTTGTGTTTGAAAATCCCAGGAGATCAGCAGTTACAGAAACATTCAAACCAGCCCATCTGGCACCAACAATCATGCCACGCTCCAAATCTCTGAGATTACCTTTATCCCAATTCTGATTGTTGAATTAAACATAAACTGAAGCTTCTGACCCGTATATGAATGATTTTATACATTACACTGTTGCCACATTACTGTCTGATTAGATATTCGCATGAATAATAGGTGTACAAGTGTTCGTAATAAAGCGCTCAGTGAGTGTATATTAAGATTATTTCAAAAATATTTAGATATACTGTATACAAATATGAATATCTGAGAGTGTAGAGAGACTGGACTGCATCATTCACAGTGCTTCATGGAAGTGGACTGTCACTACAGAAAACTTTTGGCATGCTTTGTTTGGCAGAATTATCTGATTGGTGGTTCTTCTACCTTCAACAGAAGCAGATACAATCAATTAACAACCTAATGTGATGTATTAGAAACATACATCACATTACTCATTAAGTTACTTTTAAGTTACAATTTTCACAGAAAAGTTTTTGTTTTTTCCGCTCAGCAAAATCTAAATAATGTCTATATTTCCTCCTTTTTCGTATGTCGCATGCAAGTTATGTACAGATGTACAAATCAGCATAATTCATGTTTTAAATGTATTAATCTACATAAATAAGTATTTAAAAAATATGTGTTATTCAAGTAATGTAATTAAAAGTAATTAATCAGTTACTGTAATCTGATTACAAGAATTTAAAATGTAATACATTACACTACTTCTTTAAAAGAGTAATCATATTACAGTTGCTTATTACTTTATAATCAGATTACACCCAAAACTGAATCAAATATTATATAGCAGTGTTTCTCAACCAGTGGCTCGTGACCCAAAAGTGGGTCGAAGGTCTGTTCGGACAGGGTCTCTCGCGGACAGCAGGGATAGTACAATAGGAAGGTTCTCTCTTCATTGAATATGTTTCATCGGCCGCTTAAGCAACATTTCAGGCAGCTGAGGCCAATTTAATGATTGCGCAAGCCATGTCAGAACCACTCATGTCAGGGATAGATTACCGACTGGGCCAATGGGGCCAGTGCCCAGGGGCCCTTGACTGCTCGGGGGGTTCCTGGGCTTTAAGGTTGTGATCCAGTTTGGTGATCGGCCACTTCAAAACATTCAACAATGAAAACTAAAAACAAATAACATTATTTAGATTTTAAATGATGTGAGTTTTTGGGTGAGCTATCTCTTTAACAGGTTACATGAAGGCTATCACCTTTCACCTTTCAACTCTTTCATCATTACAAATCAGTCAGTCACCATCACCCCTAATCTCCATTATTTATCCAAATATCTATTCATAATACCCACTTTCATCAATCATCATCACATCAATCCAGCAGTATCAATATGTGCTACATACAGTACAGCTGTGAAGACGATTTGGTTCAGTTCATCAGATGGTGCTCATTTCACTCTTTTTGTAAACTGTACTTTCAATGCTTGAAATCCAGTCTTAAACACAGTGGAGCAGCAGAGATGGATAGACTCATTCGATTGTAAGTGAGTCAGGCCAGTATGAGCAAATGCGCTGTTAATTATGCTTGGAACATCATCTTTCATATGTTAAGAGCTGGAGAGAAGAGCATATACTAGCTCAGCTCATTGCAACCTGACATGGTTACATTTTATTTATATTTAAGATGCCTTTGGCGTGTCTTATGTCACTGCTTTGTTTGTCTAAGGCAGACATGGGGACTTGTGACTTGGTGACTTGGACTCGAGTCGACTCGAGTCGCTATTTTTATGACTTGTGACTTGACTTGACAAAAAATAAAATACTTGAGACTTGACTCGGACTTGGAAGTTAAAGACTCGGGACTTGACTTGACTTGAGACACGAAGACTTGAATGACTTGAGTGTTAATCACATCATGTTTTCAGTTTGAATATAAAATATATAAATTATTTAAAAAATAAAATTGATCCAGCTGGAGCGCAGGCTGAGAATAGTTTTGTCATGACTGGATCACGACACTATAGGCTATCATCAGCCATGCCCTCTCGTACCTTACGCACACCACGCCCACTTAGATCAGATAACACATCAACATGTCAGCCGGAGGGGTAACATTACCGAGGGTCATCGCTTCGGCTTCAAAAATTATTATCAAGATGGCAAAAGACGAACAGCGCTTTGCAAGACATGCAACGTTAAGATCGCGGACAGTCAGACGACAACCTCCAATTTCGGTCCGCCATTTGAAGAGCCATTCTGCCCAGTAAGTGCTTGTCAATTTGTTAATTTTATCTGGTTAGTTGGTAGTTAGCTAATGTAATAATAGCAGGGTTCCCACGGGTCCTTGAAATCCTTGAAAGTTTGTGAATCTGAAAAATACAATTCAAGGCCCTGGAAAGTTCTTGAAAATAAACATACATAGATACAGGTCCTTGAAAGTGCTTGAATTTATTTTGTGCAAGAAGTTTTCTGGAAAAAAAAATCTGTCCATTAATTTTTTATTTCGCCAACACTTCGTGGCTTATGCTGCATACTAGCCTGCTTGATTTACGTTAGTTACGTGCATTTACGTTAAGTGTTTCCCGCGCGAGGTACTTTGTTTTGTACGTTGCCATGACGTTCACGCGCGCTGGTACCTCAACGTTTCCCACTCACAGACAT
This sequence comes from Xyrauchen texanus, assembly GCF_025860055.1. Classification (NCBI taxonomy): domain Eukaryota; kingdom Metazoa; phylum Chordata; class Actinopteri; order Cypriniformes; family Catostomidae; genus Xyrauchen; species Xyrauchen texanus. The sequence continues at coordinate 35,024,137 of NC_068300.1, read as the reverse complement.
TGCAAAAATAGGCTTATGGATATACTCTGTGTGAGTGAGTGAGTGAGTGAGTGTGGGTGTGGGAGTGTGTGAGCACGAGAGTGAGTGAGTGTGGGTGTGGGAGTGTGGGAGAGAGTGGGTGTGGGATTGTGGGAGAGAGAGTGTGTGTGAGAGAGAGAGTGTGTGTGAGAGAGAGAGTGTGTGAGAGAGAGAGTGTGTGAGAGAGAGAGGAGAAATGTAACAAAGTTTAATGTACGTAACTGTGTTTGAGAGAGAGAGAGGGAGGTGTTCAGAGAGGAGTCTGTTGGATGTTAAGCTGTTATTTGTTTTATGGACTCAATGTTGAAAATGTAAAACATTTCAAACACTGTTGGCAGAAGTGAAAAATAAATAATTTTATGAAGTTACAATTTTGTTTGATTCCATGATGTATTTTACTGAACATGAGTATTGTAATTTACTGACAGTTACTTATATCTTGTCTTTTCACTTTATTATGATCAGATTCTGCAGGTAAAATTACAATAATAAGGTGACTTGACTTGGACATGACTTGACATAGCCTGTGACTTGACTTGGACTTGACTTGACATAGCCTGTGACTTGACTTGACTTGACTTGCCCAAGAAAAAAATACTTGGGACTTACTTGAGACTTGAAGGTTAAGACTTGAGACTTACTTGAGACTTGCACATGTGTGACTTGGTCCCATCTCTGGTCTAAGGTGTACTATATTGCAATCACAGTAAATATTTAGTCAATCAAAAATAATGCTCAGTAAATATTTATTAAAACACCAATATGAAAGTTGATCATGATGCAAAGGTGTTGAGTGGTTGCCAGGATACTGTTAGATGGTTACTCCACCCCAGCTGTCTATATTTTGGTCCATAGATATGGCTCCCCTTTAATGTAAGTTAATGGATTTTTATTCCCACCCATTTTATCATAAGCCAGATTAATTAAAATAAATATCTAGAGCTGTTTGATTTATTTTCGAGAGTCGATTCCAGATTTATTTTTAATATTATTATTTATTATGAAAAAAACTGGAGGTGTAGCACGCCCGCCGTCCAACTGGCGTTGCTGCAGTGAATGAATTCTGTTTGGTAAAACAATGAGACAGACAAAGTTGTGCTGTTATCAGTAACGAGTCGCTCTTGTAATGGCGGCTTCTTCTCCGCGACTCAAAGTTACTCAGATAATCTCCGATCAGCACACTGTCTCCCCCTACTGTCCACTGAGTGTATTACTCATCACAAATCCAGCATAATATCAGTAATTGAAACAATATCATAAACATAATAAAATAAATCAAATACATAAAGAAAAATAGAATTATTCCTGTGACTATACATACAGGGTGTCACACTCTCCCCGACAAAAGAAATGGCTCCAAACAACACTGACCCTTTAACTCTTATAAACAGTTTACTCAATAACACAAACCTTCTCCTCCCATTGTAACCAATTTCAAGATTTCTGTGTCATTGTGTAATATATGTGTTCACTGTTTCCATTCATGTGTGTGTGTGTGTGTGTGTGTCTTAACCCTGTTTTCTTGTAGGCACTAATTCTCTAGTATCCACTAAAGGCAGCATAAGGTGTTAAAGTAGGATAGGACCTTTTCTGATAAGGAAATGAAGGTGGGACGTGAGCACAAGTCACACATACTGGCCCCTGTACCCCAGAGTAATACGGTAACTGCTGTGTCTGCATAAATTGCGCAGCCCCTATCTCCGTAGGCAGTTCATAATTGGGCTGACCCAATGAGGGGTAAGTGAAGACCCGTGTGGGTTTTCTTTCTCTGCTTAATCTTCTCACATATCCATCTCCTGCGGCTTTGGCCATTGGACTAACCATTTGTCTTTCTTCCAACACAGGTACCATCCCTCCCAGCTCATCATTCATCCCCTCAGATTCTGTTGCAGCAGGTAAGTCATTCAATGAGTGAGTTGCCACTGGCTCAGGTAAGTATTCTTCCTCTATTCCTAGAGTACTCTCTCCATGCCTCGCAGGTCCATCCTCACTATTTCTCTGTCTCCAATCTCCTCTTTCATAAGTGTCAGGTCTAGTCCTTCTCTGCTTAGATCTCTGCTGTTCAGAGGAGCGCAACCAGTAGTAAGCTCTCGGAGCGTCACTGTCATCCGAACATGAATCACTCGAATTTGCTTCTTCAGGCTCTCTTGCTAATTTTAACAATCTTGGTTTCCTTCCCTTAGGTCTACATGACTCATTAGCTCCCGGAGGTGGCGGGTCTACAGGTAGGTCATTAACCAGGTGAAGCAGGTTTCGATGCAAGGTACGTATCATTGCTGTATTTTGGCCTCCACTGGACTCAGGGTACACTTTATAGACCGGTCCGTCTCCTATTCTTTCTTTGACCACGTGCACTGTTCTCTCCCAGTATGATCTCAGCTTTCCAGGCCCGCCCCGTTCACTTAGGTTATGAACCAGAACTCGATCTCCTGGTTGCAGCACAACACCCCGAAGGTGCTGGTCATAGTATTTCTTGTTCCGTGCGCTCGCTTGTTTGCTGTTGTCCGAGGCTAGTTTATATGCATCAGCCATCCGTTGTGCCCACTTCTCTGCATAATCTCGAGGTGAGTATTGGTCATCCTCTGATCTTAGACTAAACAGCAAGTCAACGGGCAAGCGAGGGTGACGTCCATACAGGAGGAAAAATGGAGAGAACCCCGTCGCTTCATGCTTAGTGCAATTATAAGCGTGCACTACCTTCGGGAGGTGGTCTTTCCATCTATCCTTTTCCTTCTCTTCCAGCGTCATCAACATTTGTAGCAGAGTGCAATTGAAATGTTCCGCTGGGTTTGCTTGGGGGTGATAAGGTGTTGTTCTGGAGTTACTGACACCTGTTAACCGCTGCAAAGTCACAAAGAGGTGGTTCTCGAATTCACGGCCTTGGTCGTGATGAAGCCGGCAAGGATAGCCAAATCTTGGGATATAGTCGTTAAATATCCTCTCAGCCGCTGTCCTTCCAGACTTGTCTCTTGTCGGGTATGCCTGGGCAAATCTGGTAAAATGGTCCACCAGCACCAGAATATATTCATATCCACCCCGACTCCGCTCCAAGTGCAGATAATCAATGGACACCAGGTCCAGTGGACAACTTGAGGTAAGACTTCCCATCGGAGCCTTGATCCGCATCACAGGTTTCTTTTGCTTCACGCATCGGCACTGCTGGGTGACATAGTGCTCGATCTCCTTCTTCATAAAAGGCCAGTAGAATCTGCTCCTTGCTAAGTCTAGAACTCGTTCCATCCCTACATGACCCATGTCGTTGTGCAACTGTTTCAAGGCCAACTGCTTAAACTTAGCTGGAAGAAAAAGTTGAGATCTGTGATTGGTCTTACGATAGAGCAGGTCCTCTTCAAGATCCAGTTTTCTCCACTCATACAACAGTCTTTTTAGGCCTCCTTTAGCAGTTTTCGTCATTTCAGATGTCAGTTCTCCACCACTCTCCTTTAGTTCTATCACCTTACCAACAACAGGATCTTCCCTTTGGGTGACTTTCAACGCGATCAAGTGTCATGAGACTCCCTCCAAACTGGCACTCTGAATTCTCTTGACGTGCGTTAAGAGCCGCAACCCAGGCAACTTCATTCTCTTGGTCAGCTCGACTTCCTTCCCACGTAGCCTGGACCACCTCCTCTATGAGAACTTCTGTACATGCGGTCATAAACTTATTGATATCGAGGGGACAACGAGAGAGCATGTCCGCGTGTGCATTCATTTTGCCTGGTCTGTAGTGAATGTCAAACCTGAAGTCCGACAATTCTCCCACCCACCTATGTCCAACAGTGTTGAGTTTGGCCGTTCGGAGGACATACGTCAACGGGTTTTTATCTGTGAAGACTGTAAAGTGTGGCGCATAGAACAGATAATCGCAAAACTTCTTGCAGACAGACCATTTAAGTGCCAGGAACTCCAGCTTTCCAGAGTGGAGTCTATAACTTCTCTCGGCAGGAGTCAACGTTCTGGAGCCATAGCAAATAACTCTGAGTCTGCCCTCTTGATGTTGGTACAGCACAGCCCCGAGCCCCTGTTTGGACGTGTCTGTATGGAGCACAAATGGGAGTTCAAAGTTTGGGTAAGCAAGTACCGGGGGGTTGTTAGAGCCCCAATGAGTCTCTCCAACACACCTTGGTGCACACTCATCCACTCTACTTTCGCACGGGATGGTAACTGGTTCCCTCTTTTCTCAGTTTTACCAGACTTATTCTGCCCCGCAGAGGCTACTGATCCCCGAGACTGGAGGAGTTCATACAGTGGCTTAGCGATCCGTGAAAAGTCCTGGATGAAAGTGCGGTAGTAACTGAGGAACCCCAACAATCGCCCCAACTCCCCAACAGTAGTGGGCTTTTGGTCTTTCAGGGAGAGGACAGCTTCTAGGTCTTTTGGGTCGATGCGGACACCATCCCCCGAAACTAGCCTCCCCACATATCTGACCTCTTTCTTGAAGAGCTCGCATTTTGCTGGCCTCAACTTTACTCCATGATGCCGCAGTACTCTGAGGACTCTTCTTAGCCCCTGAACATGGTCACTGAACATTTTACCAAAGCAAAGTATGTCGTCGAGATACGGGATACATAACTCGTCTCTCAGCGAGTCCAGCATCCCCTCCATACTCCTCTGGAATGCCGCTGGTGCATTAGCCAATCCGAAGGGTATGCGCACCCACTCATATAGCCCCCAAGGGGTTGTGAATGCCGTAAGGTGCCGATATCCCTCCGCCATGAATCCCTGATGGTAGGCCTTCCCTTGATCCAGAATTGAAAACCATCGGTAGCCTCCCAGTGTGTCAATGAGGTCCTGGATCCGAGGAAGTGGATGTCGGTCTGGGACTGTCTTCTGGTTTAACAACCTGTAGTCTATACACAGTCTCAGCGTGCCATCTTTCTTCCGAACGCACACCACCGGGGCTGCATATGGAGACTTCGACTTGACCACCCAACCTCGAGCTAGTAAGTCCTGAATGTATTCCTTCACCTCCTTATATAGGGGTTTTGGGATGGAGGCATAAGCTCGCTGAACAGGGATGTCATCCTTAAGGTTAATCGTCATCTGTAAGCTTGGGTTGCACCCAATATCATCATGTCCGCGAGCAAACACGTTGGATTCTTCATAAAGCATGTCTTTGACTAATTCCTGCTGTTCTTCTTCCAGATGGCTTACATCGACCGGCGGATGCCACAAGCTGTCTGCCCTGTGGACGTCCTCATGTCCTTGGGAACCTGGTTCTTCCCCATGGCTCACTGGTAAGTCACCTCTGTTTACCAAGTCTTGCTGCTCCGTTTCAATAATGCTTGATATTGGCTGAATACTTCCTAGAGGTGTACGTCGTCTGATAATGACTTCACAAGCAGTAGGATTTCCCAGGGGGATCCTAACATAGGGCCGCCGGATCGTCCCCTCTAATTCCATCAGACCTTCCCCAACATCTAGTTGAGTTAACGATGTACGCTCCTCCCTGGACTCGAACAGTACTACTGGCTCAGAGCATTCCAAGCTAACCGAAACGTCACACTTAATATGAGTCACCTGACCGGGTGGTACGACCACATCTCTTGGGCCGACTGTGACAATAGCCCCAGGGTTCACATGAAGTTGTTCCTGAATGAAGCTCACTATCGCGTTGGCTTGTTCACCTTTGATGTCCAGGGCCATCTTTAGAAGTTCTGCAAAAGCACATAGACCCTGCTCTGTGTTCTTCTTTCCTCTTATTATCTCCTCGACCACATTAAACCCCAGCAATGGCCGCTCTAATGGCATCTTCCCCACGAGGAAAGGCACTTGAATATCCAAGCTTGGATCATCATTCCCGGGCAAGTTCACTGTCAATTCTACCCATCCCTCGAATGGCAATGGTTCTCCATTAACAGCTGAGACATTGAAGTCACCCCCATCGACTATTTCTGACAGTGGTCACAGAGCTTGATCTGGTAGGTATTTACTCTTCCAGTTGCAGTCAATTATACTAACTTGTGCTCCTGTGTCCAGTAGAGCGGTTACTGCGAACCCATGAATGTGGCACTTGAGGGTGGCTTTCTTTCCAATGAGCTGGGCTACTCGGTCACAGGGACTTTGTCTTTGATTTGGCGAATCAGGTGTCCTACCCATCCAAGCTTCTCTTTCCTTAGGCTGGGACTGTGTTTGCTCGGTCACTGTTCGCCCCTCATCAGTGGCCGCTGGTCGTTTCCCGACCACTTTTCCCTTCTTAGACAGCCCACCACACGATGTCCCTCCTCACCACACACAAAGCAATGACTGCAAGAGGTAGCATCCTGGCTACTACATTTGGGACACATTCGTCGACGTTGCCTTCGCTGCAGCTGGGAGTCGATGACTTTGCACTGACCTTCTGTTGTTCTCGCCTTTGCAATTGATTCAACGGTCTTGGTAAGAGCTTCAACTTGTGCACTTAACCGACAAATCGTCTCAGTTTGGCCGTTTTGTCTACTGCAATCTGCGTTTTTACCTCGGCTGGACTCCCATTGGGCGCTGAGGGCATTCGACACTCTCTGCCGTGCAGCTTGTCCCAACCGACGTTGTCTCTAACTTTCATCACTGGCTATCTGGGTTACTTGACGCAGGAGTGCCTCATCTGTCACCAGGCGATTCTTAAGCAGTGGTTTCAATTCAGTGCGTAACTGGTTGTACTTTGCACCCATGCCCTGATAAATTGTCCTCCGAAACACATTTTGAATTGTTTGTTCATCATACTCCAGGTCTGTGACAGTTTGTTTGGACAGAAAAATGAGTTTCTGTTTCAGTACAATCAGTCTATACAGGAATTGTTGAGGAGTTTCATTGTCATTCTGTTTACCGCACATTAACTCCTGGAAGAGCTCAGAGCTACTTCTCTCATTCAGATGCGACTGAAGGAAACTCTTTAATTCTAGGATTGTCAGTCCCTCCTTGTTTACTAACATGTCCTTAAAGTTTCCTGGCTTAATGACTCTCAAGACCCCTCTGATGATGTCATTTTCACTGTGGTTAGCTGCCAGTCCCTCATCTATTTGCTTGGTTACACTGGTGTAACTTATATCAGAAGTGCTGTCACCAATCTGCCCCCCTTGAACTTTGAACTCTCTGTGCTGAAATGGCAGTAGCTGAAGGTCGCGGAGGGAGATCATACTTTCCCTTTTTCCACTGCTGGGCTCACCAGCTACATTCACAGGTAAGCTACCGCTACTTTTGGGAGATTCTGCTTTACTTGTGTTAACATCAATCTTGTATTGTGCTAATTTTCGCCCTAACTCTTCATAGCAGTCTACCAATCGGTTATACTCCATCGGATGTGTCTGGGTGTCAGGGGTGTGTGTAAGTTGTTGTGGTGGTGTAAGTGACACAGTGTCATGCAAAACCGTTTTTACATTCTGTTTCTGGATTATCACATCGACATTGTCTTTTAACAGTAACAATTGAGACAACCCTCCATCTTCTAACTCCAGCAGAAAATCCCCATTCATGTACGCAACAATGTACTCAAAGCAACACTCCTCATCAGTTATATCCAACCTGTGCTTTTCTGGTACTGCAGTTGGCTCCAGACAATCCACCAGGCTGATCAGTTCATCATGGGTGAGTTGATGAAGTCTTTTCTTGATTTCCCAAACTGTTGCTTTTCTCTCGCTCGACGTCATCTTATCGACAATCCAGCTGCTGATGGGTTCACACTTGGCTGGCACCACACTGCACTACTCCTCCTCAGCCAGGAAAGCCTTTCACCACCGTGCTTTGGTTCTCCTGCCGCCGTTGAGCTGCCCTTCGTGGTCCTCACGCTGATCACCCGTCACTCAGCCCTTCTGTGGTTCATTTGAATTGGATCCGCATACCAGCAGGTGGCGCTAGATCCCGGACGAGCCCCCAAAATCTGTAGCATGCCCGCCATCCGACTGGTGTTGCTGCAGTGAATTAATTCTGTTTGGTAAAACAATGAGACAGACAAAGTTGTGCTGTTATCAGCAACGAGTCGCTCTTGTAATGGCGGCTTCTTCTCCGCGACTCAAAGTTACTCAGATAATCTCCAATCAGTACACTGTCTCCCCCTACTGTCCACTGAGTGTATTACTCATCACAAATCCAGCATAATAACAGTAACTGAAACAATATCATAAACATAATAAAATAAATCAAATACATAAAGAAAAATAGAATTATTCCTGTGACTATACATACAGGGTGTCACAGAGGCAAAGTGTAAGCTTACCATAAACAGTGCAATATAAAGCATACTTCACACAATTTATGATCAAAAGTATATGACAAATATGTCACACCCCTGAATGAAATTGATCCCCATGGTGGAGTCGACTTTTGATTCCAACGCCTCGGACTCAAAGAATTGTACTTTGAATCCACTCCCACCACAACAAATAGAAGTAACACAATTTGAGGTATCATTCATACTTTTGTCAAAAAGAGTGCAGGACAAGGTTCACACTGAAGTTTAATTCTTAGAATTAGGGGTTTGTTCAAATCCCCAACCATAGGTACAGTTAGCTTAACAACCACAACTAAATACATTACAATTATGTTTATGCAATATTTGTAATAAACAATAGCAAGTATGTAGATTATAAATAACGTCTAGGTTACTGTTGTAACCCCCGAACGAGACGTTGTGTCGGTAAAGTTCTTTTCCAATCCTATTCTTTCAGGGGGAAGAGACCCCGCAGAGACCACATCCTGCCCAGGCTGGTGAGGTCACATGGGGCAAATACGTCACATGGGCTTACGAGCCACACATGGAGGTGGCGCGGTTGTAGGTCCTACCAGTTGAGGGAGGAGCTCTACAAACACATCAACCGGGGGCAGAGGGAGCTGCCCAAGGGAGACACGTGTCCGCCGAGAGGCGGACCATACCTCGGAAAATACAACAATATTTATTTTATTTATATTCAATATTTATCTTAGAACATTACATTTAATTAAAATATGATTTAAAATATGTAAAAAAGAAAACAATAAAATAAGATACATTTTTAATTTAAATTCAAATAATAAAATACAATTATATTTATGCAGCGTGTGTTATAAACAATTATATACATTTTATATAGTTTTATATATTAAACAATAATAATATAACAACATATTTATTTTATTTTATATATTTAAATAAATGCAGTACCATAAGCCTACAGTAAACACACCTTAAGGAAAATTACCTTTTTATGGTCACAAAGTGTATCTTTTTATTATTTATTGATGGAGCAATAATTTGTGTGAAAAGAGAAAATGATGGAAATGTTGTTTTGATTAAAATTATTATCATTATTATTTTAAAAAAAGGTGGCGAAGTGGCCCCCAGGAGAGTTAAAGTGATACAAAAATATAATATACCTTTTACCCTGGAGGGTCTTTAGCCATGTTGTACTTTATATAATATAAAAATATAAACAATAACATTGTATTATACAAATTATTATTATTATTATTAACATTATGTTATTTGTATATTTATTTTGTAACATTACATTAGATTACAACTAGGGCTGTCGAGATAACGCGTTAATAACACGCCATTAATTATACAAAAAATAAAGCAAAAATTTAAATAATTTACGCATTTAATCGCAGTACCACCTGTATACTCCAGAGGGCAGTAAGTGAAATTTCAGCTGTGTGAGCAACACACAGTTTATACAGTGAAGAAAACAACACAGATACGCATTACTAAGGGTTCAAATGTGAACTAAGGGATCTCAATATGTGTTTAAAGATTGAGTATTAAACTATAACTTGACACAGTGACCTAAACATTTTCTTTTAAAGACGCAACACACCCGCGACACAAGCATGTCTGACGCAGGTCGTATGGTAGGGTGGAAGCTTTGTCCCACTTCCCGCAAGTCATAAGCAGTGTCCCGCATTTCAATTTAGTCTGTATAATTTTTTATCTTTATTATTATTTTGGCATCATTATATTTCATCGTCTTTAATTACAAAATCACTATAAAAAATAGTTAATAAGAAAACACTGAACATGCGCAGTGCAGCCAGAGCGGGAAAACACTGGAAAAAAAAAACTGCAACAGAAAAATGGGCCTATCCGGAGCTCCCGTGAAGAAAAAGTGTCTATGTTCGTATAATAAAGAATTGGAGAAAATATATACATGGTTAAAACCAGTTACAGGTGACCCTAAAAAAGGAGAGTGCAGGGTATGCCACCAAAGTTTCACGGACAGCTCTGCTGAAGCAGTTCAGTGCCCCAAACATGACAGCTCTGATATCTTTGGCTTTGAGCATTCCTGTCACCAACGGGTTCATGGAGAGGGTGTTTACACTGATGCGTGGACAGAGACAAGGAACTGAGCATCTGTGGACCTCATCAAAAGTGAACTCCTGGTGAAAGTGAACACCTACACCTACCAGGAGTTCTACAGTCATAATGAATGAGAAGGCCCTACTCGAAGCAGCCAGATCAGACAAAAAAATGTAATTCAAGATGCACTAAATCCGGTAAGAATGCATTTAATCTTTCTAGTCTTTAATAATGGAATTGATGTGCTTATTTGGAAATGTGCTTTTTAACGATTAGATTATTATTTTCACTTCATTATATTTACATTGAGTAGGTCTGTGCTGTTAAAATTAGTTTGTATTGTAGACCTTATGCCAAACTGAGTGACTTTCACAGCGCCGTCATTAACATTTAACATCACTGCAAAAATACATCTAATATAAAATCAATATTTATTCACCTAGTACAATAATAATAAGTTATCTCTCCCACGTGTCCCGCATTGTCCTGCAAAATCAGGTCTGCTGACCTGCAACAGAGCAATAGCCAGGTGGTCACCCTATGTATACCCCTGGCTTCAGGGACGTACTGGGACTGAAATTCAGCCCGGGACTTTAAGATGGAGAGGCCTTTTACGCGAGTGCCCTTGGTGCACGAGCAGAAGGATGTTTTGCAGTTATTTTAATTCTAATAGTGTTTTTATGGTATAAAGAGAATCAGATTACACTGAAGACCTTCAAGAAATTTTAGAATGACACCTGCCTCTTCAGGTTGTATAAGCAAGTCACCACTGCACTGAACACAACCAGGTCAGCAAAACCTAATCTCGAACACATAAGTCACAGTATAGTTAGTATAACTAACTATACCAGCATGTCATGTGTACAGTCAGTCGGAGTGATAAAATGGTTACAAATACTAACAAATACCCACTCAGATACTCAAAAACCACAATGCAGTCCCATAAAATAGAGATTTGTGTGTGTGTGTGTGTGTGTGTGTGTGTGTGTGTGTGTGTGTGTGTGTGTGTGTGTGTGTGTGTGTGTGTGTCCTCACTTTCAACTCTCACTGGCTCAGTTTCCCCTGTGCTGGACCCTGCCTCTGCTTACTGATTGTACAGCTGAGAAGAACATGAGAAGAACATCAGTAATAAATATGACTAAGAATAATACATTTTCTAATTCAATCTGTGCTTCAGTCAGGTTATTATCTAGTATGTGGAACTATTGGCATTTTATCCTATATGTAAATATGTAACATTGTGCTGTATTTTTCTATTTTGTGTGTGTGTGTCCTTAATAAAGCTTTGATTGATTGATTGATTGATATGCCTAATATGATTGCCTACCCAGCCTTGCACACTGCCCCTCTACCTGTCTGTTTCCTGGTTTCTGCTGCTCCTCCGCCTCCGCCTCCGCCTCCTCCTCCTCTCTCCTCCTCCTCCTCTCTTCTCCTGCTCCTCCTCTTCTCTCTTCCTACATTGGAATTCTACGAAGCCATGTAATAAATGCCTATATATAAATGCAAATATAAACAATTTCAGTGTATAATAAATCACTAATATATCCCTAATCGTGCACCTGTCCTGTCCATGCTGCTGGGTCCTTCCTCATCTGCACCTCCGGCTGCCACAGCACTCTTTCCACTACGGAAAAGGTCTGTTAATTTGGCGCATTTAGCTGCCTCTTGTGCCAAAAAAATTTTCTTTTTAATTCTTATTTTTTCGGCCCCACCCATTTCTTTCTCTTCTTTCCTTCTTTTTGCCATTTTTACCGTTCGTATCTGTTGCATTCACACAAACCCGCCAAACTCGGATTGAAAGTATTGGTCTGGCCCGGTCTGAATCACACACACACAGCGTTCCGCTGCAGTTGAGAGGCCGGTTAGGCCGGTCGCGTATCATAAAAAAAAAAAAAAAAAAACTCATTGACCACAGGCCGGTCTTTGGCCTGAAATGGACCGGCCGTTCGGGATTGTTCCCGGTATTCCCGATGGCCAATCCGCCCCTGCCTGGCTTGTTTCTAAAAAATAAAAAAAATGTCTGTCGCAGGTGTACATTGACGGTCCTTAAACAAGCTCTCATAATGAATCTCCAACTGATTGATAAATTCACTTGTGAAATGGATTGCTGTGAACTGTATGTCAATGATTGACTTATGATCAATAATATGGTAGTAAACAATACATTGTATTCTAAAGCCACTTTTTGTATTGTCTTATCAATAATGAACTCTTCTGCTACAAGAATATAATGCATTTTAATTATCTGAATATTTTTTTATATATATATATATATATATATATATATATATATATATATATATATATATATATATATATATTTTAATATTTAAAGATAACTATGTATAATTATATATTGATATAAATATGTATAATCATTATATATTGAATTATTGTTATATAAAGGGCTTTCTCAGCAAATATTTGTATATGTGATTAATCACGATTAATTAATCAGGACGCCATGTAATTAATTCGATTACATTTTTTTATAGATTGACAGCCCTAAATACAACATTTAAAAATAAACAAATAAAACAAATAATATTCATATTCAGTTTACACAGACACACAGAAACACTGATGTTCAGGTACTTCAGCAGCGGTACCAACCGCAGCAGCACAGCTCACTGTAGTCCCTTTGTATGCGCGACAGTGCCCAACTGCATCATAAACCGCTTGCTCTGACAGCATAATTATGAATGAAAGACGAAAAGTTGGAATTTGACATGAAATGGCTCGCTTGCGCAGCCCGCCACTCCCTAAAACGAACCCGGTGAACTCAAGTAAGCGCGCGAGGAATCCCTGTGCATATTAGGATGGTAATTATCCGGATGCGTTCATGTAGAAAACAGCGTGGGACTGGGAAGGTTGACTTTATTTATTTTTAATGCACGTTTTAATACATTGCCTTGACTGGCACAAAGATAAATACGTGAATGCATTTTGCACAATAATGCATGGGCATGCTTTGATCCATCTAGAGAGAGGAACCTATTGCTGAAAAATGCTGACACCTTGCGCTTGCTTGATGGGGTTAAAAACAACAGCAACAAAAACACCGATTACAGCCGGTGTGATGTGTTTTTCGTGGGTGCATGAGCCTGAAATCTGTGTCTGGTAACAGTTAAAAGCGACGCTGTTTTTGCGCAACGGGGAGAAATCCCAAATAAACAGCACAATCTTGACTGGGAACATCTGAAACGTGATGCTCAAAAGATAGAGTCGTTCTGGAGAGATGGGCACGTTTGCTCAACAACAAGATGTTGCCACTCCTCAGAGCATCATTCTGGCCATCTGACTGGAGTGGCCACACGTATCCAGGCGATTTGTGTTAAATGTTCCTATCTCGTGTAATTTAAGCATGTTTGAGGCAACGCCCCGCGCAAACAACTGCCGCGTTTCTTTGCAGATTTCTGAAGTGAGTCGAGACATCACTCCCGCTGTTGCAGAAAACGTCACATCTTATGAGGACACAGGGGGCGTCAGATTATGCTGACCTTAGCATCTTTGGACCGTTGCAATGGTAAGTTCTATGAAAATAACACCTTAAGGGATTCCCCTTCGCTTAACCTCTAAGGCATACAGCTATTATCCGTTTCTCCAGAAGGCTGCGATACGGGTGGATGTATTCGAGTCCAGCGCAGCAGTTTTGGCGCAGCGGGCGGGTGGAAGACCAGGAACATTGCAGTACCTGTATAATGACTGACTGCTGAAAGAGACCACTGACCCTGGGAACAAGGCGTTTTATTAGTTCTGCTGGTGTCATGTAAACAAGCCGATTGGCACAATCGTTTTGCAAATGATTTCTCTGGAGCTTTGGGGAGGGTTGGTGTTTGCAGGTAAGCTTGCGTAACCTACTGTTTTGTTTATTGCAGTTATACTGGGTGGAGGTGCATGATAGGTCTAAAGAAATCAATGTTTTCTATCAAATAGTTTACAATTAAATAAAATGAATAAACTGCACTGATATGGATGTGATGTGATTTCAAATGTAGGCTACAGTGGGGTCAAAAATTCTGAAACCACTTGTGAAAATGCTTGTAATTGAATACAACACAAATTCTATCACCAACATAATTAGAGTGAAATGTTGAATAGAAAATGTACATGAATTTCAGGATTGCGGTTGTGTTTGATTTGTCCATTGTTTTGCTTAATTGACAGATTAAGACTGGCACCAGCATCAACAGTTTGTGCAAAACTTTATAATCCAAGTTATCCAAGAATGTCAATGTCACAAATATGCTTTTTTGTTTTGGTATGGTTTGTTTACAATGAAAATGTGCTTCATGTGGTTATATCTAAATGAACTGGGTTTATTCAAGTCAAAAATATGACTTAAAATCACTGAATCAACCTAAATGCATTAGGTTACACCCGGAAAATGAATCATAAGGGTTAGATCAGGTTGAAATAGCTTATTAAGTGAACAATGGCAGGTTACAGTGTAGAGACTTAGTGCAGAATCTTAAATATGTCCTATAACATTTCTTTGATTGACTTTTTTTAAATCCTAAAACTTTCTGTTTATCTCCAGGTTTAAATTCGATTTTGAATCCCCCAGATTTTGGTCTCAGACTTGTTGGAACCCACTGCATCAGCAAGCCAACAATATTGTTTTTCTTCAACCTTTCTATTTCAGGCAGTCTTGCTGTCTTGATGCAAATGCATTTAGGTAGGTTTTGGAATATCCAGTTATGATTTAAGTGCACTCAGGCTGTTATCTGATTTACAGTGCATAATTGAATCCTAAGAGGAATGGCACAGTTGTTATGGCAAGTATTGATCTACTTGGCAGATGAATGCAAATACAATGTGTAAAGTTCTTCATGTGATTGATAGATGTTTTTAGATGCCCTGGTTTTGTAGCAGTTCTTATGGTCTTTGTGCAGTGGTTTGATATCTGCTCACTTACATTTGAACAGATTTGATGGTGTTTGAGTAATACATTAGTTCAAAAACTAAATTAATACTTCCAGCATTGTCTTGGAAAAATTAGGGAACTAAATAATCCCCCCAGTACTTCACAGTACAATACATGCATAATAAGGAAGCACAGTGGATTCTAGCAGCATGCATGTTTAAAATAATCCTTGTTTTCCCTAAGTACTCTCTTTCTGTTTATTTCAGCATTTCCTGGATTCTAATGCAAGGGATAGGTGTCAACGAGTGAGGAGAAGCCCCAATAACCCCCCCTGCCCCACAAACTTTTTTAGAGGCAACACCATTGAATCCTGACCACAAATTGCAGGTTGCTTTGATTCACAGCATGACCGTTGCCACGGGTGACCCAGCTGATGAAGCCGCAGCTCTCCCTGGTCAGCCACAGGACACGTATGAGCCGGAACCAGACCATGAGTGCTGCGAAAGAGTGGTCATTAACATCTCTGGCCTGCGCTTTGAGACACAGCTCAAAACACTATCTCAGTTCCCAGAGACATTGCTTGGGGACCCCAAAAAGAGAATGCGCTACTTTGACCCTCTGAGGAATGAGTACTTTTTTGATAGAAACCGCCCAAGTTTTGATGCCATTCTCTACTACTACCAATCAGGTGGCAGGTTGCGAAGGCCTGTCAATGTGACATTGGATATTTTTTCAGAAGAGATACGCTTTTATGAGCTCGGTGAGGAAGCCATCGAGATATTCAGGGAGGATGAGGGATTTATTAAGGAAGAGGAGAAACTTCTGCCAGAAAATGAGTTTCAGAGGCAGGTATGGCTGCTCTTTGAGTACCCTGAAAGTTCAGGTGCAGCCAGGATTATCGCCATCATTTCAGTCATGGTCATTCTCATATCTATAGTCAGTTTTTGCTTGGAGACACTTCCAATTTTTCGAAGTGAGGAAATGGAGAAGCAGAATGCTGACACAAGCATTTCCAACTCAACAATTATCATCACCTCCAACTACTTCACCGACCCATTCTTCATCCTTGAAACCCTTTGCATCATATGGTTCTCCTTCGAGTTCTTGGTACGGTTTTTTGCATGCCCCAGTAAAGCAGGCTTTTTTGTCAATATAATGAACATCATTGACATTGTGGCTATAATACCTTACTTTATCACCTTGGGCACAGAGCTGGCAGAGAAGCCAGAGGATGGTCAACAGGGGCAGCAAGCTATGTCACTTGCCATTTTGAGGGTCATCAGATTAGTACGGGTCTTCAGGATCTTCAAACTTTCCCGGCACTCGAAAGGGCTCCAGATTCTTGGCCAAACACTCAAGGCCAGTATGAGGGAGCTTGGGCTTCTTATCTTCTTTCTCTTCATCGGGGTCATTCTCTTCTCTAGTGCCGTCTACTTTGCAGAAGCAGACGAGGCAGACTCACAGTTTATAAGCATCCCTGATGCCTTTTGGTGGGCAGTGGTCTCAATGACGACAGTAGGGTATGGTGACATGGTTCCAACTACCATCGGAGGCAAAATTGTAGGATCCCTTTGTGCTATCGCTGGAGTGCTGACCATTGCCTTGCCTGTGCCTGTCATAGTCTCAAACTTCAACTACTTCTACCATAGAGAGACAGAGGGTGAGGAGCAGGCCCAGTACCTTAATGTGACCAGTGTCCCCAAGATAGATTCATCAGAAGACCTGAAAAAGAGTCATAGTGGGTCAACCATTAGTAAGTCTGACTACGTGGAAATTCAAGAGGCTGTTAACAACAGCAACGATGACTTTCGAGAAGAGTACATTAAGACCGGCAACTGCACCCTAACCAACACTAACTATGTTAACATCACCAAAATGCTTACAGATGTATAACTGCTTTGAACTACCTTGACTTAAGGTAGCATGAAGAGATTTATGAAGGGGATTCAGCACCCTTGTTTCAAAGGCTTTACATGCCTAATGCAAGAGTTTAGAGAGAGGATAACTTAAATAAGTAATTGTGAGCGAAAGATTAATGATGAAGTCATCATGCCATCGCCATTCCTCTTGCACCTCCCCCAGTTCTGGAAGTCTTGATTTGGTGGGAGGCAATGTCCTGCATCCTTGTGTTCAGTGTCTGCATGGAGTTTGTCTTACGTGTGTGACTGTTCAAGTAGTCGTTCTGCTTGCAAAAGTAGCCAAATCGTAGCCTAACTAATAGATACAAGCGTAGTATAGAGGGACCAATTCCTGACACCCGTTCCCACCCATTCACTGCCAACCTGAGGACAATTTTGAGTCTCTTTTGAGACAAGAGGGTATTTGTATCTGGAAAGACCATTCATTTTGTCACTCTAAATTGATTTGTGGCATTTATAAAATGGATGAGATAACATAATTGTGAAGAATAAACATCAAAGGATATATTTCTCTGTGATTGCACAAATGCTGCCTGTCCTGCCAGCCACAACGTTGTCTCGTATGCGGTACCTAAATAATGTTACATTCCATCTTGTGTAATGTAAAAATACATTGTAGAGCATGTAGAAGTACATGCATGACCAATTTTCGAGGCTTGGAAGGGTGGTTCCAGCCCCCCTTTCTATCTATATGACATTTTTTTCCCTCTTTCGCTGCCAGCATACTAGGATCTCAGTGTGTACCATGTTCGAGTAAACAGACCAAAAAAATGAGTGGAGAAGTTGCCCTCCATTTTATTCTGAAGTCTTCATTCCACTATACTGCATGGCCAGCTGTCCTCCATTCCATAATTTCCTACATTTATTTCTTGTTCCCAGCATTGTAAACGTTATTGGATTCCATGTGTATGAGAAATGTCTTTAGTAAGCAAAGATCACTGATGAGGCGGTTTCAGGAGTGTAAATATGTTACTGTGACATTGCAGCCAACAACAGCAAAACACTAAGTCAGGTCACCAAAGATGAATTTCAC
Source organism: Xyrauchen texanus (assembly GCF_025860055.1). Classification (NCBI taxonomy): domain Eukaryota; kingdom Metazoa; phylum Chordata; class Actinopteri; order Cypriniformes; family Catostomidae; genus Xyrauchen; species Xyrauchen texanus. Next base: position 35,006,051 of record NC_068300.1, on the reverse strand, counting down.
TGCCGCTATTTGTTGCATTTTTATGTTGTTTTTACATTTTAGTGCCATTTCATGATGCATCCTGCTCATAATATGATGCTGGAGAATTTGGAAAAATTATGCTTCTTAAAATAGCTTTTTGTAAAAGATATTCTATTCTACTACTTTTGTGGTGCATGTCTGGTACACATTCCTTGTAGCATGCATGTAGTAAGAATGATACTTACACACAAAACTAGTAATAAGTATTCATATCTTTATTAACATAACTATTTTTCTCTGTGAGACTACCAGTATGTGCAATATTATATATGCTTGTTTTTTTTTTAAGTTTGCAATATTTTGCATATAGTTTTTAATGTAATAGCCCACTTTCAGGGTTTAATACCATGAAGGTTGTTCATGTCTTTGTGTGGTTAGTAATCTAGGGTTGGAGAGTGAAATGGACCAATTAAAACGAGCTGTTCCAAACACCACTTTTGGATATGGGGAAGATCTAAATTGAAATTATAATACCAGTTTTAATCCTTATCTAGGGTTTGCTTTCTTTTTCCCCAATACAATGTTACTGTGTTGGTATATTATGGCCGTGTAATGCCAAAGTGCTGGTTTCTTGAGTATTCTTGAGACATTTGTGCTTGATGTTATAGACAGATTAAATCAAAATGTTTGGATTTGTGGCTTTTAGTCCATGTCTGTCAGCTAGGAGGCCATATACTATATGCTAGCTAGTGTAACCCTTAAAATTAACAAGTATAAACTTTTAGCAAATATATGCATTTAAATTATACAGTCTTTAATTTTTTTCTGTGAAATTATTGACCAAAATTATTGATCACATTATTTTCTTTAGAATGATAATGTCTCCACCCCCAATAACCACCTGCCACCGTATAGGCAATAGCAAGTAGCAAATAATGGTTGGGCAGTGTGTCTTAATTTAAACGCTATTGGCTATTGTCTGAAATGTCAAGACCTTCGACATGTTAATTGTATGGCTTTACTGCTATGTAATCAATGCTTTACTAATACTGGTAACACTTTAAGGTTATATTTGTTTGTTAACAACATTAGTTAACAAGAACCATACTTTTACAGCATTTATTAATCTTGATGAATGTTAATTTCAACAAATACTAATACATTTTTAAAAGTAAACATTTAATATGTTAACATTAGTTTATGCATGATGAACTAACAATGGACAATGGATTTATATAAATTAATGTTCACCAAGATTAATAAATGCTGTAAAAATATATTGTTCTTTTTTGATATATGCGATAAATTGTGATTAATTCAATTAGTAAATCACATGTAATGTATTCAATTTGATTACAAACTTTAATCATTTGACAGCTCAAGTTTATTCATATAGGATATAGCTTAACAAAGGAAAGAAAATAACTTTTGTCGAACCATTTTATGGGGTCTTTTAAGTTAAGTTTAAACCTGTTTTTGAAATTCAAGTGGTTTTCTCCTTTGGATTCTTCTCCTTTAGTTATTAGAGGTCGACCGATAGTGGATTTTGACAGTACCGATAACTAAGGTGGTGGAAAAGGTTGATAACTGGTTAATCAGCAATAGATTTAAATTACATTTACATAATGTCCAAAAAGATTCTTTCTTTATTTTTACAGGCAAAGACATAGAGGCTTCAAGAGTCCAAAATGAAAAAATTCCAGACTAAGTTTATTGTTCAACCAAAATGGCAATAATAACTAAAAGAGAAAAATAGATTTGGTGCATAATGCTGGACATTTAACTATAAACAATCCCAAAACACACAAGAGGCTCTTAATTTGAAATGATGGAGACTTGGCTCCTTTACAATGCTCTATATTTAAGCATTTACCAAGGTAAGCTCTGTGCATTCACCAGAGAATAATTCCTTACATTTATATAGCACTTTTCTAGGCACTCAAAGCACTTTACATAGTATAGTGGGAATCTCCTCAACGACCACCAGTGTGCGGTGTCCATTTGGATGATGTGACGGCAGCCAAAGTGCTCCAGTACGCTCAAAACACACCAGCTATTATTGGAGAGTAGAGTGATGTAGCCAATTCAGGGATGTTGATTATTAGGAGCCCATGATAGATAAGGTCCAATGGGGGGAATTTGGCCAGGACACCATGGTACACCCCTACTCTATATGAGAAGTGCCATGGGATTTGTTATGACCACTGAGAGTCAGGACCTAGGTTTAATGTCTCATCCGAAAGACGGTGCCTTTTTACAGTATAGTGTCCCCTGCACTATATTAGGGTATTAGGACCCACACAGACCACAGTGTGAGCATCCCCTGCTGGCCTCACTAATACCTCTTCCAGTTTGTACATATATTTCACCAGATGAGTTTTAATTAGTAATAATGTTTATTAATATTCACAAGATATGAAGTTGAAGACGCAATGTATGTGCTGAATGGGCATGTTTCCATTAGTAGCACTTTTCTTTGCATGCCTTTGTTTCAATTTAGACTTGGCAACTATCGGCAAAGATCCTTGCCGATGACCAATCGTTCCAAAAAGCAACTATCGGCACAAAGTTATCGGTAAAACCGATATATCGGTCTACCTCTAGTATTTATTATATTTATTTATTTAATTTAATTCTTTATTTTATTTATTTATATATGCAGATTAAACTTGAGCCTTATGTAGAATAGCTCTACTATAGTACCAACCAAAACAGTTCAAACACATTCAAATGCCCAAGGTTTTTCTCATAATATTAACTCCATCTCCAAAGTGCTTGGATCAGATCTCCCTGCCACTATTTTTGCAGATATATACTAGCCTGTTATGGCATTAAGGCGAAGCTGACAGAGTGCCACACTGTATGAGATGAAGGCATCTGGCCATCTGGGCAGCAAAATTTACCTCTGATAATTTGCCATCTCATTTAGACAATACTGCCATATCCAAAAGTGTGCTCTGTTCACTCCACCCTAAACTTTATCGTGGCTATGTTCAGAATGGAATACAAGTGTACTGCATATTGAAAATATGCATACTGTGTACAATATACTCCGTGTATTGCAGGAATTGAAAAAGGTTTTGTAGTAGTACTGTATACTTGTCTGAACATAGTCTGTCCTTCCCCTTCTCAGAACTTAAATGAGTGAGGATTTATGGTTAGAACCCATATCCACCCATGCTAATCCATGCTGGCTGCTTTCCCCATGTGTGTTAGGGAAAGCAGGGCACCCTTAAATCAGAGTCTGCTGGTTTAAGTGTATTGCAGAAGTGTCTTGTATACTGGGATAAGTGAGTGACATGTTGCACCAATTACTTTTTGGTTGGCCTTATAATGGAAGTGTAACTTTCTTTAAGATCTCTGAACTGGATGGGCTTTAAAAGGGAAGTTGACCCAAAAATGAAAATTCTGTCATTATTTACTTACCCGCACATTCTTTCTTCAGTGAAGCACAGAAGGAGATGTTTTGGAACAATGACAGAAGTACATTTTTTGGTGAACTTTCCCTTTAAGAATACTGTATGTCAACATCCTGGTAAAATGTTCATTTCAAAAGTCATCATGAAATGCCATTTGCAACCCATTTTACTTACAGTACATAATCTGACATATTTCCAAGTGAAACAGGCTTGGTGGTAGAGCGGCTCGGCTGCTAATCGCAGGGTTGGCGGTTCGATTCCCGGCCCACACGACTCCACATGCCAGTGTCCTTGGGCAAGACACTGGACCCCAATTTGCTCCCAATGGCAGGCTAGCGCCTTGCATGGCAGCTCTGCTGCCATTGGTGTATGAGTGTTTGTGTGAATGGGTGATTGGGACACAGTGTAAAGCGCTTTGGTAACCTCTGAGGTTAGAAAAAGCACTATATAAGTGCAGATCATTTACCATAAGACCAAGAAATTGCATTTAAAACTAAAAATAATAATAAGACGATTTCGTCATGTTGACTTTGACACTTATTTGTCATAGGTTTTAAGCCATTTATTCATTACATTAAAAAAATTTACTATTAAGTTACCAACGCTCTTCAAACGGGTGGTTTCTACCAAGAAAAGCATAGTTTAGAATCATAATACATTTTTTATTTTTCAATATTTAACATTTTTCTCTTCACTAATACCACTGTATATTGTCTTTAATGACTCTGTACCCTATGTACACCACTCTGAGGATGCTTGTCAATTGCCTCAGGAAAATCGACTTTTTCAATGTGTTTCTGTGTGTGTTGATGAATGCATGCAGAGGCCCTTTTGATAATAGATGTTCATGCAAAGATTATATGCAGTTATTGGACAAGCCCTTTTTTCCACTGCCAGGGCTAAAAATCACCCTTTCCTTTGAGATTAAGGAATTCTTAGCAAGGAATTTTAGTAAAAATGTTAATAGCAAAGTATGTCTAACTGATGCTTTCAAACTACTGTATGTTATTTAATAGCATCTCCATAGCTGCCTCGTTCTGTCTGAAATTGTGAATATTGTTTTTAATATATTCACTGTGACAGTTGGTCTGTAAATTTGTAATACTCTAGAGATCTTTAGTACTTTATACAACTATATACAAACACTTTCAAAGTATTTCGCTTCTTTCATCGTTGTCTTATCACAAGCTATAGCTTTATATAGTAAAATGCCTCCGCTATGTAACACAATGTATTAATACTGGGGAATTCCCAGCTGCAATTATATCCTTTAAACCATATCCAAATCTAGATGTATTGTATAGTATTATATACGTTAAGCACAAACACTGAAAAAAAACCCTAACTGTAATTATCATAGAATCTTTGTCTATTGATTACTATAAATGTATCAGTAATCAAATCAAGCCTTTATATCTAATTAATATTCAACTGAATGTCATTACAGTCTTTTCTGTTCACACTCAGGCATGTTTATAAACTTGTACATGCAATACGGACATACAGTGTGTATATATAGATATGGATGGGTGGACGAATGAACAAACAGATAGATGAGCCGACCAAGAGGATAGATGAGCAGATGTGATTTAGAAAATTAAATTAACTGAGAATTTTGGCATTGGTGGGAAAGAAGCAACGAGAAACAAGTCAGCCACTGTTTTAAAGTCAAAGTTAGGCCTTGTTCACACATTGCACATAAATATGATTTATTTTTCGAATCCGATCTTCTAGACTGGCTGTCTGTCATTTTGAAAGTTATGAAATCACAACCTTTTAATGGGACAGTGTAGTCAATTATATCAACAGTGTGGTCCAAAACATCTGCAATCTCTTAGAAAATATGGGATGTTTTTCATTTAAACCTAAAAATAAACACAAAGTTTTACATTTGGAAAATTGTAAAATACAGAAATGCAATGTAAATCAAATTTTTTTATTTAAATTCAAATAGTTAGGCTAATGATATACCATCTTAATATTAAACTAATATATTATATTAATATTATTAATTAAAAGAAATATCAAAGAGGCATTTTAATTAGTAGTCTCAGACATTTGGACCCATGGTGTATTGGTTGCCATAGTAATGACTTAAAGGGATAGTTCACCCAAAAATGTAAATTCTCAAATCATTTACTGCCCTCATGCCATCTCAGATGTGAACAATTTTCTTTCTTTTGCAGAAAACAAACAAATGTTTTAGGAAGAATATTTCAGCTCTGTAGGTCCTCACAAAGCAATGAATGGTGACCAGACATTAGAAGCTCCAAAAATCACATAAAGGCACCATAAAAGTAATCCATATTACTATCCGTAATCCATAGTGGTTACATCTGTTTTCAAAAACTGTATTATATCCTTTTTTACTTCAAATATCCACCCTGAGTTTCAAAATGTGAAAGAATGTAAAAGGTAGATTTATGGAAAAAAATATATTTATCTGTTTCTCACCCACACCTATAATATCATTTTTGAAAACATAGGTTTAACCGCTGGAGTCTTAAAGACCACTTTTATGTTGCCAGTATGTACATTTTTGGAGCTTCAAAGATCTGGTCACCATTCACTTGCATTGTAAGGACCAACAGAGCAGAAATGTTCTCTTAACAAGCTTTGTTACACATCTAGGATGGCATGAGGGTGAGTAAATGATGAGTGAATTTGTATTTTGGGGTGAACTATCCCTTTAAGCATAAGTATTATGACTTTTTTCTACTACAACAGTGCAGCTGTTATAGAAACAAGGACAGAACACTGGACAATTTGCCTTTATTCGTGTCAATCATGACATTTGACCGTGGTGCTGAACTCATGGGGCTTATTTTATAACTTAATGCATATGCAAAATCACTTTTACCCATTCACTGTTTACTGCATAACGAATGCCACATAGTACACTATTTGGGGAAAGAGTGAAATGAAAAGGAGATAATTTGGACTGAAGACACTTTTAAAATTGTACTTTGATATTACAGGTCACATCGCAAATTATGAAACAACCTGATTTTAATTGGATTTGAAATGACATAAAAATGTGGTTTGGTTGGGTTTGTAAAAATCATATATATATATTCAGTCTGGTCTCATAGAGTCTATTCCATAAAATGTTTCTATTCCTACATTTTTGCAATTAGTTTTTACATGACACATTGTATGTATTTCAGCAGTTTCTACAAACTGATAGAGGTTAAAAACAGCAGGCATTAGGTCCTGGGAGTAGCCGCCCAAGTTCCGACTTCCCTTCAAAATGATGTTGTTTGCTGTAGCAATTGCGTTTTTCATCTCACACTTGCTTTTATGACACTTTCGGTTAGGTTTAGGTTTAATGTTTAGAGTAGGCAGGGAAGTTTTGTTGATATAAAGCTTGATACAGTATTAACCTTACAAACCTCATCAGTTTGGAAGAACACAGTGGACATTGCACCTTGGAACTGCCACGATACGTGCAAAATCCACTTAATTTGGCAAAAATGTAGCCACATCATTTTCATGAGATCAGGCTCTTTTTTTCAGTTTAGACTACAAAAAGGAAAAGGTTTGAGTAGGACACCTAAAAATATACATTTTTCCTGCCTGTGTGAACAAGGCCTTATAGAACTATAGATGGATGTGTCTTATCTCATCTTTATGCTGTATATAAAAATGAACTCTCTACTGTCTGTAGAGATACTTTTGATGTCATCCGGCTGTCAGATAATGAATGGGGTGCATCAGCAAATGAGCTGAGGTGTATTGTGTTGGTCTGCATGTGTCTATGTGTGTATGTGACATTGTCCCACGTTGTCATTCAGGAGGCCTGATCTGCCATTTCTTGTACAAATCCTTTGTTTTCTAGGATAAAGACTTAAAATACAACAAAGTGAAGAAGACATGGAGGAATCGATACATTCTCTGGATGTTATAAAAAAAAGATGTCATGCACTTTACAAGGACAACTGGACACTTATGCTGAACTTTAAAAACAATCTTGGAAAGAGAACAAAAGATGTATCTTTTACTACCAAAAGATTACAACTGTAAAGAAATCTATAAACAATGTAATTGTTGATTATGAGGATGAGTATATTATAAACCATGATAAGCTCACAATGACTCCTTATTTATTTTTGGTGTCACTTGGTTGTTGGTTGAATGTTGATGCTAAATGTTTAACTATATAAATTATACTATAATTACAGTAGTTTTATAATTATAGTTTTTTTAGTATATTTTTATAAATGTTAATATTTTATATGATTTATTATTGTAAAAGGAGTTAAAATGGTATACTATATACAGGTGAAACTCGAAAAATTAGAATATCGTGCAAAAGTTCATTAATTTCAGTAATTCAACTTAAAAGGTGAAACTAATATATTATATAGACTCATTACAAGCAAAGTAAGATATTTCAAGCCTTTATTTGATATAATTTTGATGATTATGGCTTACAGCTTATGAAAACCCCAAATTCAGAATCTCAGAAAATTAGAATATTGTGAAAAGGTTCAGTATTGTAGGCTCAAAGTGTCACACTCTAATCAGCTAAACACCTGCAAAGGGTTCCTGAGCCTTTAAATGGTCTCTCAGTCTGGTTCAGTTGAATTCACAATCATGGGGAAGACTGCTGACCTGACAGTTGTGTAGAAAACCATCATTGACACCCTCCACAAGGAGGGAAAGCCTCAAAAGGTAATTGCAAAAGAAGTTGGATGTTCTCAAAGTGCTGTATCAAAGCACATTAATAGAAAGTTAAGTGGAAGGGAAAAGTGTGGAAGAAAAAGGTGCACAAGCAGCAGGGATGACCGTAGCCTGGAGAGGATTGTCAGGAAAAGGCCATTAAAATGTGTTGGGGAGCTTCACAAGGAGTGGACTGAGGCTGGAGTTACTGCATCAAGAGCCACCACACACAGACGGGTCCTGGGCATGGGCTTCAAATGTCAAACGTCTTACCTGGGCTAAAGAAAAAAAGAACTGGTCTGTTGCTCAGTGGTCCAAAGTCCTCTTTTCTGATGAGAGCAAATTTTGCATCTCATTTGGAAACCAAGGTCCCAGAGTCTGGAGGAAGAATGGAGAGGCACACAATCCAAGATGCTTGAAGTCCAGTGTGAAGTTTCCACAGTCTGTGTTGGTTTGGGGAGCCATGTCATCGGCTGGTGTTGGTCCACTGTGCTTTATTAAGTCCAGAGTCAACGCAGCCATCTACCGGGAGCACTTTCAGAGCACTTCATGCTTCCTTCAGCAGACAAGCTTTATGGAGATGCTGACTTCATTTTCCAGCAGGACTTGGCACCTGCCCACACTGCCAAAAGTACCAAAACCTGGTTCAATGACCATGTATTACTGTGCTTGATTGGCCAGCAAACTCGCCTGACCTGAACCCCATAGAGAATCTATGGGGCATTGCCAAGAGAAAGATGAGAGACATGAGACCAAACAATGCAGAAGAGCTGAAGGCCGCTATTGAAGCATCTTGGTCTTCCATAACTCCTCAGCAGTGCCACAGGCTGATAGCATCCATGCCACGCAGCATTGAGGCAGTAATTAATGCAAAAGGGGCCCAAACCAAGTACTGAGTACATATGCATGATTATACTTTTCAGAGGGCCGACATTTCTGTATTTAAAATCCTTTTTTTATTGATTTCATGTAATATTCTAATTTTCTGAGATTCTGAATTTGGGGTTTTCATAAGCTGTAAGCCATAATCATCAAAATTATATCAAATAAAGGCTTGAAATATCTTACTTTGCTTGTAATGAGTCTATATAATATATTAGTTTAACCTTTTAAGTTGAATTACTGAAATGAATGAACTTTTGCATGATATTCTAATTTTTCGAGTTTCACCTGTAGTTTATTTTTTTAATTTGTTTTATATATACATTATTTGTATATGTTTTTATTTTATTTTTAATATTTATTATTTTTTTGAGGAGTCGAAATGTTATTTGAATGGGGGGATTATTTTCATGTATTTTTAAAGAGTTTGAAGATGGTTACTGAAGAAAATTTTAAAAGGCCAGTGCTCTCTTTGCCTTGCATATGGCCATTATACTTTTTTCTGTTCCTATCGAATGACAGCAAGCAGAAGAGTGAGAGAGAGAGAGTCATCCAAATGCATTGTGTTGTGCTCCTAAGTGAAGCAAAATGCACTCTGTGTTGCACCGGGAAAGCAAAGTCTTCTATTTATAATCCGCTCCTTATGGGGGGATGGATAACCTGTGGGAGAACAAACATTTCCAGCCCAATGACAGACAGAGATCTAACCCTTCTGTCCAAACCTGCCCAACACTATTACCACCCCACTGTCACAATGCTCGGCGCTTATTACTGCTTCACATCCCTCTTGTGCTCTGTTGTTTGTAGGATTGGCTGTGAGTTGACAAACTGAGATGAGATAGCATGCAGATAGCAGGAGTCTTGGCAGCTGATGGCTATTGATCCAGAGAAGGCCATCTGAGGACTCAAGAACAGCGAAGAACAGAGAATATATTAGTATTGCATCTGTCAATAGAATATATTAGTAAATTATAGAGATTTATTTGAACAATTATGATGCTTTTGGGCAGTGTTTCATAACTGGTTTTCTTACAATTTTACATTGTATATTGAGTGCCGACTCAACATAGTACCAAAAGTGCACTACTAAAATAATGTTCCAGTAACATTGTACAATAAGACTGTATTTGTTTACAATAGTTGTATTAGTTACATTCGGTTTTTTTTATTTAACATTAGCCAAATAATGAACATGAACTAACAATACGCAATACTTTTACAGCATTAATTAATCCTGGTTAAAGTTATTTTTTACATACAGTATACTAATACATTACAAGTTGTATATGGTAATGGTTGTCAATGAGGTGTTTTTTTTTTAGTCACGCCCCCATTGAAACTAGAAAAAAAAATTCTGATACAGATTTTTTATGGAAAGAAAAAACTGCTTAAAAAAAGATTTTGTTTCAGCTTCATGTCACTCTTTCTAATGTTGTGTGAAAATTAGGGCTGTCGATTTAACGCGTTAATTCAGTGCGATTAATTTTACAAAAAATAATGCGATAAAAAAATGTACGCAATTAATCGCATGCCCCCGGACCTGTAATAAGGAAGATTCCTGAGAAATGCAAGCTTGTAGTACCACCTGTTTACTCCAGAGGGCAGTAAGTGAAATTTCAGCTGTATGATCAACACACAGTTTATACAGTGACGAAAACAACCACCCAGCAGCAGCACAACACAGACATGCATTACGTACTTGCATTCAAAACACTTGAAGGAGCGCAAATGCGAACAAAGGGATCTCAAGATGTGTTTAAATATTGAGTATTAAACTATATTTAACTTGACACAGTATACATTTTTTTCATGAACCTTTTTACAAAATTCATCATAAAATACAATAACAGACCATTGTTTGTTTATGCCATGAATTGTGTGATTGTGCTAGCATTAGTGCCATGAATGCAGAATGTTTACATGAAAAAGAACACATTATCAACTACATGTGTATTGATTCCAAACAGCTTCTTTTACTGATATAATGTGGATTCAAGTTTCAAGTTTTATTTGTCACATACATAACCACAAACAGTACGACATGTAGTGACATTCTTGATACAACTTTTCTCCCCACAGTTTACGATAAAGATTATATATACACTGTATATAGATAAGGAGTAGAAATAGAACTAAAACCACAATTTAAAAAACAATAAAATACACAATGTGGAAAGAGAAATATACATGATTCTAATCATAGAATGAGGCGTGAAGCAAAATTATGCCAAAATAACCTTGGGCAAATAGCCCAAATGAGGTCTTAACCCCTTGAACACCCTGGAGCAAAATCCATACTTATGGGATTGATCAACAGGACATGCAAATCACCAACTCCTCTAAATGAGGCCAATGCCACTAGCATGGCCATTTTAAGTCAAAAATGTATCAGTGATTGTTGCCAAGGGCTCAAACAGAGCATCCAAGAGCACCTCTAAAACAACAGATATATCACATAAAGCAACACGGATGGGGCGGAAAGGTCTAAACCTGCATACCCCATGCATAAAACGAATGACAAGAGAATGTCTATTGACAGAGACTCGATTGATAATCGCATGCTCAGCTGCTGTAGTAGCAACATAGATTTTAAGTGTTGCTGGGGCAACCCCATCCCCATGACGCTCCTGCCAAAATTACAGCACTGTACCGACAGGGCAGTGAACTGGCTTTTCACCTCGCACTGTACACCAAGAAGCAAAAATATGCCCGCTTGAACATATAAAGCCTCCTAGTTGATGGAGCTCTAGCATTAAAATGGTATCAACCACAGCGGGGATAACCCATCATTCAAAAGAGCGCCCCATTGAGGGGCCATACCCATAAAGTCCGGTCGGGGTGCCAAATGCTGCCCCGTGCAGCAGACTGATCTGTAGAAAGATGTGCTGCCAGCTACTGATGCAACAATGCATCGATGCCCAGCAGTGCCGGAGTGAGAGGGAAAACCAGAGGGGACAGTATGACATCTCACTCGAAGCAAACCTTCTCCAGATTTGTTCCAAAATCTGAGAATGTAATGTCCACTCTCCAGGCACCATGCCCTGTCTGGACAGGAGATCAGTCCCCAAATTTAACAGGCCCGGAACATGTACGGCTCGTAGAGACACTACATTGTCCCATGCCCACAGAAGTATCCGATGTTCCACCCACAGCATGGCATGAGAGTGCACTCCTCCCTGGCAATTGATTTAGGATACCATCATCCTGTTGTCCGACCAGATGAGGATATGGCTGTCCTGAATCTCCGGGAGGAAAAGCTTTAAAGCCAGCAGCACCGTGAACAGCTTCAGACAGTTTATGTGCCCATATTGGTGCTGGCCAATCCAAACTAAATAGGCTGGACAACCCTCGTACACAGCGCCCCAACATGTGGAAGAAGCACCTGTCCCAACGGAATGCCCAACATCAGAAGGCGGGTTTGTTTACATGGTAACAGAGTTTGATAGCACCCATGCGTCACTTTGAAGAGATGGAATGCATGCGTCAGTGGTTCAAGTACCTTTGTGGAGTTCATCCAGCACTGAAATTATCTTGCAGGTTTACACGCAGCTTATATTGCTCAAATGGCTGAGAAAGATATCTTGATACTGGGCAGCCAAAATCTCTGCGTGGGCTAATACCAAACAATCATTGAGATGCCTTGAAGCCTCAAGGGCGTCAAAGCTGCATCCAAGGATTTTGTGAAAATGCGTGGTGCCAGTGCAAGTCCGACTGGACAGATGTAAAAATTTTGCACCGTTTGGCAACTACCCCGAACCAGCGGTTCAGCGGAGGTAAGCCTTCACTCTTCCAATACTGTGGCTGGTTAAACGGAATTTGATAATGTTATGCCTTCATTGTATTTAGTCATAAATAATGAGCACCCTGAAATGGATCTACTGCAAGGACGCTGACAGAATAAACATTTTCCCTAGTATTTTAAATGGGGAACAGTATATGAACATTGGGGGGAATGTATTTTTGAGAAAAACTGGTTCGCCACAATGGCCCCAGACAGAGGCAATTCGATCAGGCAATTATAAAAGAGGTCACTCTGAATGTATTTACAGCAGAGAATGCCAAATAAACTATCTTCCCTAGCATTGAACAGGGAAGCATGTGCGAACATGGAGGGATTTGAGAGCAAGCAGGTTCGCTTATGATCACTGTGTGTTTTGTGTGCACTTGCGCTTGATGAACATCCAGTTCTGTTATGCATGTCTCGAGACCATTGGTCATGGAGACAGAGGCTAAATTCGGGAAGCATTTTTTTTATGTTTGCTCCCCAGCAAGCTGTGGGGGAAAACTGAACCATAATTTGGTTGTCGGACATTCAAGACTTGTACAAAGGCAAACTCATCCTGATACTGACTGAAGGGCAAACAGGAGAGAAATGGATACATTTATACGGCCCAAATTCATTCACTGAGTGGGGGCTCATCCTTCATTATAAAGTAAGCCTGTCAGGCTCATGTGTTTCTATTTTTATTGTACATTGACTTATATTATGCCCTGAGACCCTTGGTTATGGAGGCAGAAGCAAAACTCAAGCTGAAAATATTCAATGGTCATTCACCAGCGTAAATTATGGGGGAAACTGTGCAAAATTGTTGCACTGAAAAACAGGTTAGACACAACGTTTAGTACATAGCGCAAAACACACTCACGAACAAAAGCATCGCCCTGAAAAAATCATACCCTAGTGCAAGCCTTGGGGGGACTAGGGAAAGTCCATACGGAGCAGATATGAACTCATTCCTTAACGCAATGCACTTAGTTGGACTGCAAAACCATTGTGTGTAGATCCAACAGCTGACTGAAAAGAGCGACATCCATGCTGCCACCGAAAAAATCAAGCAGAGATAGCAGTTATTAGTTATTTTGTCTTGCCAGAATGCCCGCATAAACGGGCAAAAGAAAATTCAGTCATTGTTTAATCACCCCTGTGTTTTAATCCTATATAACTTTCTTTTTATTAACAGGAATGAGAAATTGTGAAAAACAATTATGCTCAGTGATGTCATACAATGGCAGTTTATGTTGACTACCTATTCAAGCAAAAGGACACAAAAGTCTTAGATTATTGTATGCGACTCATGTCTTGTTCTGAAGTAATACAAGAAGGTTTTGTGAGAAACAAACCGAAATATGATGAATTATTAAGTGAAACTCTTGTCCGACCGTTGATCTCCTGTGCGCGTTCATGAGTCTACAAGAGCTTTAGAGCTCCTTGCATGAGAGCAACAGTAGTTACGCTGCCACTCGCGGGGTAGGGCGTTTAAGCAAAAACTTGTTTTGTCTCGCTTCAACAGGACCACCAGCAATATTAACAACAGAACTCAATATAGCAGCACACAAACCAGAAAACAGAACTTAAACAATTCTAAAGAGTTTGTTGTCGAAAAATAGATTCTATGTGCAACCTTATTTGTTTCAATCAAACAGAGTGAGCTACACATACACACCCAGATGCTACTGTCAGACAGAGAGTTTTGAAGACCGCAGTTCTTTGGAGGTTTTGCTTACTGAAAATTAAGTGGAAGAACTGGAGGGAAAGGCAGAGGGAGCGGGGATGTCTTTCACCTATTCTGAACTGGTGTGTGTGTCAGACCTCCGCAAAGAGAGTCGGTTGGTGTAACATTCTCAGCCAAAATCAAGATCAAGTAGTTTTAATCGGCAAGTGAGATGCTGGCTTGAATATAATGTTATCAGAATAATTTTTGACCAGTGCCAGTTCACAACAGATGGGGTTACCCGGCGCGACAGCAAATATAGAAACCAAAAGATGAACAGAATGTCCCGTCACTCGTCGCAGCTGGTTAGGACAAAAACTCTGATTAACATAGAAAAGATAATTTTCTTAAGTGTTGTTTGGCATCTGGTTAGTACACGCTGAGACTGTAGCTATCTTCAACCCCATTTCTCTGTTTGATTGAGGACTCAGGTTCAAACAAATAAGGCTGGGCATAGAAATGCATCTATGTTTCGAAATCTGTGTTAAAATCTCTTCAGACATGTTTGTAAGTTCTGTTCTCTGGTTTATGTGCAGCGGTGTTGTGTTCTGTTGTCACTATCGCTGTGGTGGACCTGTTTTTAGATAAACAAAACAAGTTTTTGCTTAAACGGCCCTTTACGCAAGAGCTGCAACACAAAGCTTGCGTGCATTCTGTCTCATAAATGCGCACAGGAGAAAAAGGTTTGGTAAAAGGTTTTACTAAATAATACTCAGATTTCGAGTTGTTTCTTACCAAACCTTATTGTATTCCTTCATAACAAGACATGAGTTGCACACAATAATTTATTACTTCTGTAATAATAATTTAAGACTTCTGAATTATACCTTTGTGTCCTTTTGAAGCTTGAAGAGGTGGTCACCATAAACTGCCATTGTATGACATCACGGAGCACAAATTTATTTCACAATGTTTCCCTTTGTGTTAAGAAAAAGAAAGAAAGTCATATTGGGTTACAACAACACAGGGTTGAGTGAACAATGACTGAATTTTCTAATTTGTGGGTGAACTAATCCTTTAAAAAATGGCAAAATTTTACAGTTAATTTCATTAACAAGTTCTGGAATCCACTTCCTGGGACTAATGACTGTATGTTTAGAGGTCTGGTGTTTCATAGTATCCCATATAGAAGCATTCGCAGAATGACCACCACTGCTTTTCCACACCTGTTTTGTTACTAATCCCACTTGGTCAGGTTAAGTAGGACAGGAAACAGTTGGGAAGGATCCTCTGGGATGTGTAGCTGTACAAATACATTAATTTACAGCATAGCAGAGAGAAATGAAGCCTTATTCCAGTGTGGAGCAGGTAGTGTCCTAAAACCCTGCTACCAGCCACTTTATCTTCTGCTTACATTTCTCAATAGCTGAATGGAAACCCTGCTAGTACCATAAAGAAGTGCAAAGTTGGGTGACAGACTTAGAAAATTAACCATGATTTCATTAAGTAGAGCATTTTCTAGGTCAACTCCAAGATCGTTGGTCCTAGATATTGATGAGAAGATCAGATTATTTTACTGACTTGGATCTTTGAATCTCATTTAGCAACATTTATTCAGGTAATTTCATTCATTTGTCACGTGACTGCTACTAGGCTCTGCATAGAAGACAAATGCTTCATTCACGAGAGATGATTACTGGTATTTCGTTAATCTTTTCTCTTGATAGCTTACAGTTTATTGTTTTTTCACGTCTCATAGCGCAGTTTGCAACGTGATCAAAACAAGTACTGTGACAATAAATACAATTTTAAAATCATTACAGTTGTCATGATAAATTAATTTAATATATTTAATAAAGGAAGAATTTACAAGACATTGTCTGCCAAGAGTAAAATGTAAGAAAAATGGTTTGGGTGAATATAAATTCAAAGGGAAATTCTGTAAGGCATACTTGATTTGGGTCTTCAGTTCACAATAAGTATGAAGAGGCATAAATCATACAAAAAGAGGGCATTGTGAGAATTGTTTTTACAATTACCACAAAGTGGCGTGGTTGCTTCAACAATTGCATTTTTTCATCTAAAATTAACTTTTTACAGCACTATCGGTTAGGTTTAGGTTTAAGATGTAAGGTGGTCACAGGAGATCACACAGAGGCAGCGTTTGTGGACGGCTCATGTTCTCACTACAAGAACACGACCATGGCAACATTGTCTTCTTCTTCCAGGGTAAAGCCACTCTAGCCGCCCTCCGCACCGTGCCTTCTACCCACAGGTATAGGGCCAGCACGGCTGGCGCTGAAGGTGATTTGGAGAATTTAACGGGCATGGTTTCGCCGGGTATATCCCCGCGGACCACCCGTTCACCAGCATGCTTGTTTGCCCCCTTCTGGTTTCCGAAATGAGACAAGCTCAGACTCACGCGTCATCCTGAGACAGGGCTACTCGCCCAAGGTTCCTACGACCCCATTCAGGGATCAGGTAGTAAACCTGCAAGCACTGCCCCGGAGGGAGGCAGACCAAGCCTTAGCATTGCTGTGTCCGGTTGCGCACCTATTTGGATCGCACACAGAGCTTTAGACACTCTGAGCAGCTCTTTGTCTGCTTTGGTGGACAGAGGAAAGGGAACGGCAATAGTGCCTTTCCCCTCCCTTGAGGTGAAGATTTGCGCTCTACTCCCCCAGTCCACAAGTCACAGACCTTGGGTGTGCTTCCTCCCTAGCCCTCTGGCTCCGAACTCAGTGGAGGAAGTTTGCAGTCAGATCCACCGCAGGCACCGACTTGCCTGCATTGGAATAGGTGCTCCACAGGTTCTGATTATTCCAAAATCTCCTGTGATGTATTTTCTGTGGTACGGTCCCCCAGTCGGTGGACCCACCTCTCCCTTGGGCAGAGCTCCCTCTGTCCCCAGGTCGCTGTGTTTGTAGAGCTCCTCCCCATCGAGGCAGGATCTACCACCGCACCACTTCCATGTGTGGCTGGTAAGCCCATGTGACGTATTTGCCACATCTTAACCTCCCCTGTTGGGCAGGATGTGGTCTCTGCGGGGTCTTTTCCCACTGAAAGTAT
Organism: Xyrauchen texanus; assembly: GCF_025860055.1. Classification (NCBI taxonomy): domain Eukaryota; kingdom Metazoa; phylum Chordata; class Actinopteri; order Cypriniformes; family Catostomidae; genus Xyrauchen; species Xyrauchen texanus. Next base: position 34,988,626 of record NC_068300.1, on the reverse strand, counting down.
AGGATTGGAAAGAATGCCTTCCCCAATGCGTGTTAAAGCGTTAGATGACCCGCCTAACACTCTATGGAGAGAAAACATTGAGAGAGAAAAGGCTGCAGCTGGTGTGGCCTGCTCCTAGGCTAGTTATTTAGCTTCCCTCCCTCAGGGATGTGGGGAACTATATGACGTCTCTTGGAGCGTTGGGGAAGGTTACATACAGTCTGATGCACCTGCTATTTTCGCACCTTGCACCTGCATTAGCTGTCCACCTAATGCACCTGCTATTTTCGCACCTTGCACCTGCATTAGCTGTCCACCTAACAAGTTTAATGGTGTGGCGTTTTTAGATAGGGACCCCTAGTGTCACTATATCGACACAATGTTGAGTGAGTGAAAGAAGGGGAACGTCTCGGTTACTGTTGAACCTCCGTTACCTGATAGAGGGAATGAGACATTGTGTCCCTCTTGCCACAACACTGTACTAAGCCGCTGAAATGGCCGAGACCTTACTCTCGGCTCCTCAGCTTAAAACCTGTCTGAACAGATTTTTATACCTATATGTCCGGGGGAAGGGCATGCAAATTCTGTTCGCCAATTCTCATTGGCCATTTCTCAAAGATAAGAGGTAACCGAGGTTCTCAAGAAAGACCCCTGGTGTCACTACATCGACAAAATGTCTTGTTCCCTCCATTATGGAATGGAGGTTTCGACAGTAACCGAGATGCTTTGTTAATTTAAAACTCAATGGAGCATTAACCTTTAAAACCTCATCTGTTTAGAAAAACATTTCACTCCCTTTTAGCGCCACACAGTGGAACAGTCATGAACCATATAATAAAGTTTTGCAAAAATTTCATCACAGTCACATTATAACACCAGGCTCGCAAAAGTCAGTGTTTTCACATTCCTGTGAGGATAAGTGTAATTGAACACCTCTTGGCATCAGAATTCCAAATTGAGATGTACACAATTTCTGATTAACATTTACTTTTAAGCAAATAATATGCATCAGTGAGTCTAAAATCCTACATTAAAGCAAACATTTGCAGAGATAGGTGTGTAAAACATGGTAACACCTGCTATACAAATGTCAGAATATGTTTCACAATTTGGTAGGGATTAAAGATGCATTAGGACAATGTTTGTTTCAGGACTAACAAAAAGATGCTGATCCATGATGAGTTCCTGAAGCGTTTGTGCTTTTAATATATATAATATGGGTGTCTATCTACTACCACAAAACAACCAATAGTGTTATGCCAATATCTGTCTAGAGCAGAGCATTTATTCATATTACATGCTGCTTGTGATGCACCGTATTAGTCCAGCAGACAGTCAATCAAAATTAGGGGTATCCCAGCACTGGAGACACAAAACCTGCATATACGTAACCTTGAGTGTTCAGATATCACAGAATATAATGCACTTGCTCAGAATTATTCCACGTCTTGTACTCATGAGTAAGTGCAGAGACCACATTGAATTGATATAGCTCTGGATCAATGGTAATTGATAAAGGCTCTGCTATCAATGCCCCTTTCTCCTCTTACACAGTAGAAGAGCAAATGAAAGGGTAACAATTTACAATAAGGTTAAATATGTCAACATTACTTAATGCTTTAGGTATCTTGAACTGTCCAGTCAAAAATGGATTATAAAATTTGATCAGTCCGTTTTCTCTGACTGTGAACATAGTTTAGACAAACCCACTGGTCACAGCACAAACAAAAGACTCAAGCAAATGATTTTTCAAAAAATTCAGCTTTGACCATAATAATGACAATTTAATGCACTGATTCCAGTATTTTCTATGATATTCAAATCCAATGTATGTATAATGTATTCACAATTGTAACTTTTCTAGATATAGAACAAAGGATCAGACGAAAGAAAAAAGTATGATATTTTTCTCAGGATTTAAGGAACAAGGAACTGTGCAGGCATTAGATATGCAGAAGCATGTTTCATGAATATTTTAAATGCATTTATGATGTGGATATCAGGATTTCCTGTTATGCATTTAAGAAAGAGCTCTACCCATTGTCTCTTTTCTTAACACTGATCCAGAAGAAAGAGCATCTTGACACTTCTAAACAAAACCAGTGAAGCTTTGCCAACATGACAAGTTTTGTGCAGTTGTAAACAAATTTAAATGACAGTTTATTTACAACTGAATGTGTATGAATCTCACAAAACCTGTCAGGAAACTGTTGGGGTCATATTTCACCGCATAATTAAAATAAAATCTATTAAAACAGGTTTTTAGACAAATAGATTTTAGAACCATTAAGATGTTTTGTATATCTTTCTTTCATTCTTTCATTCTGGGAATGCCAATTACAAATAAATAAATAAACTACTTTTTAATGTGAATGATGTTTTTTTCAACTCTTTCTGCTAAACATTTCATTTTAAGCAAATAATATGCACCAGTGAGTGTAACATCCTACATTAAAGAAAATGTTTGCAGAGATAGTTGAAATGTGGTAACGCCTGCTAAACAAATGCTAGAATTAGCTTCACAATTTGAAAGATAGTGTTAGGCCTATGTTTGTTTGACAGATATGTTGTTTCAGGACTAACAAAAAAAATGCTGATCCAGGATGTGTTCCTGGAGCATTTGTGCTTTTAATATATATAATATGTTTATCTAGCTACTTAAATACAAAACAGCAAGAGTGTTATGCAAAGCACTCTTAAATGTGTCCAATTATCAAAGCAAAAGAGAAACCATCAGCATTTTGATTGATTGTCTGCTGGACCAATACGGTGGATCACAAGCAGCATGTAATATGAATAAATGCTCTGCTCTGCTCCAGACAGATTTCTGCTTGCTCTCTTGGCTTTTAATGCATATATTAAGTAAGGAATAATTGACAAAGGACTGTTGAATTATTGAAAATGTATGCAGGATAAGCGGATTGCACACCTTAGTGTACATTATTTTATAATAATTCAACAGGCCGGAGTCACTTATTCTGCTTATACCATGGTTACCACACCTCAAGGCATTTTTCAGGTTTTCTAAAACACAGTGAGTGGAATTACTTTCTTACGCCATGGATTCAGCATCTTGCTCTGGTACAAACATAGCCTTTGTTGCTAGTTCGAACGTGTCACTTTAGAACTAGCTACGAAGGCTTGCGCTCTGTGTGTGTGTGTGTGTGTGTGTGTGTGTGTGTGTATGTGAGTGAGAAAGAGAGAGAGACAGTTTGAGTTTTAACACAACTTTATTTTACATTTCAAACCATCATCAATTACATCATCAATAACATCAGCTTATATACCACAACATTAATAAAACAGATACTAATATGTGCTATTTATTTTAATTAATCTATAAAACATACAGCTTTATCAAAAGCGGTGCAAATTTCTCCATCATAATCCCAGACTTCTTTAAATTACTCTACATTAACCATTAAACAAAAAAAATAAAAATTCCAATTTTATTCCTGCCATAATCACACTTTTGAAAAAACGCAAAAGAACATCAATATTATGACTTTTTCCATTTTTTGTTTTGTTGTCACTTATATGGCTATTTTAGCTTGACCCAATATATAATTTAACAATTTGCTTTTCTTTTTCCCTTTTTTTACAACTTTAACACCACAATATTACATACCTCCATAAAAACCCTTCAAAAAGAGACAAACAATGTCTTTAAAATATGAATAATGGAAGTAGCCATTCACAATGTAGAAAACAATGGAAGACAGTCTCCTCTAGCACAAAAGGACACTTATCTGTAATTTCAGGATTAAGTACAGACACAAAAGAGTTAACAGCTTTAATACCTTGTAATATTTGCCACTGAATGTCTCCCACACTTTTGGCCAATGGCGGCTTATACAATATTCCCACTCAGGCATTATGTCATTTGTAACTCCCAAATGAGCTCTCCAGATTGTATCCAACCTGATTTTCATATTTTCTTTTTATTCAATAGGTGTCAATTGTCAGAATGGTTTTGTCTTTCCTGCCCCTTTATCCATATTATTAGGTGTGATTTTTCATCTTCTGACAATGCATTCCAGAACCTCTCCGATATTTGTCCAACTATCCTGATAGAGTGGACACCCAGTTTCTTTGCCAAAGCATCTACATCATTTAAAGATGGTCCAGCTAACCCGGCCAGGTGTTTTACCTTGAGGATTTGGGATTTGGCAAAAATGTCACTCATTCTTGGGGCCCCTTCCCAGGAGACATCAAATCTTGCTCCATAAAGAACTGGTTCCTCTAATAAACAAAAAAGGGAAAGTTTTCTGGCCACCTTTCTACTTTTCAAAATATTCCAAGCTTTAATAACACTTATGTAGTAGCTCAGCGAGTGAAGGCGCTGACTACTATCACTGGAGTTTGCAAGTTCGAATCCCAGTGTGTGCTGAGTGACGGTCTCCTAAGCAACCAAATTGGCCCAGTTGCTAGGGAGGGTAGAGTCACATGGGATAACCTCCTCATGGTCACTATAATGTGGTTCGCTCTCTTTGGGGAGTGTTTTGAGATGTGCGTGGATGCCGCGGTGGATGGCATGAAGCCTCCACAGGCACTATGTCTCCACGGTAACCCGCTCAACAAGCAATGTGATTAGATGTGCAGGTTGATGTCTCAGATGCGGAGGCAACTGAGTATCATCCTCCGCCACCTGGATTGAGGTGTCACTACGCCACCACGAGGACTTAGAATGCATTGGGAATTGGGCATTCCAAATTGGAGAGAAAAGGGGGAGAAAAAAAAAATGCTTATGTAGAATACAGAAAATTATTTTACTTCTAGGGTGTTAGAATTTGTAAAAAAGATATAACAATTTTTGAATACACTTTATCCTAAGAGCCGCTTTTCTACTAATGAAATGACTAGACCTCGACCCCTTCATTCTTCTGTAAATATGAAACACTTGGTAACACTTGAGGTATCCAGAGCACATTCTTCCAAAAACAAAAAAAAAATTTTGTTAGAATATCTAAGGTTCTAGCACTGTTAACTTATGCCAAAGAACAGAAGTGACCATTTTATTTATAATGAATGTTTATCCTCTACAGGACATTCGCTCCACCAGTCTTCCCTACACCACCTCAACAATTCCTTCCCAGTTCTTTTTAACCATAAACACATTCCTCAAAAAATCTCCTAAATACTTCAAGCCCCCACTTCCCTAATTTAGTGCACCTGATAATGTTGGATCTTTCTCCTTCCAGTCACAAACCAGAATACCAGAACTCTTTTCCCAATTCACTTTTGCTGAAGAAATTATTCCAAAATCTTGTACCAATCGGGCTATTCTCTCAATATCTTCCTTATCTTTAATTATGACAATTATATCGTCAGTATATGCGGATAAATGAACTTTTGCAAAAACATCTGACATTTTAAGGCCTTTTAACTCTATTCTAATCTGATTTAGTAATGGTTCAAGTGCTAGTGCATACATCATACCAGATAAAGATCACCCTGTAATGGGCGAGATCCGGCTTGACAATATCAAAAGTTTAATATAAACTGAACCAAAAATACACACACACAGGTGTCGGACAAGTGTCCATAAATCTCTCTCTGCCGCACTTCCGTCTTCGGTCGGCCTTTATCCCTCTCGAGGGCTAATTAGTCTGATTAGGGGCCAGGTGTGTGGAATCATGACCTGGTCCCACCCTCCGCCCTGCCACAATCACAAAGCTTTTTTAAGTGACTAGCTAGAACTTTTGAAATAATTTTATAGTCTGCACAGAGTTATGCGAGGGGTCTCTAATTTTTATTTTATGTCTTAAATTCCCTTTCTTTGGAAATAATGTAAGGACAGCTCTTCTGCAACTCTATGGCAACTGTGATCTAATTGAGAACTGCTTAAAGGTCTGTTCCTTTCACACTCCAAAAAAAAATGTTAAAACTCTTTTGAATCCCGTCAATTCCTGCGGCACCTCTATTTGCCATGCTCAACATTGCAGCATGCAATTCAGGCAAAGACAAAGGATTTTTTTCCAAATCAGCATTCATTTTTTTCTGGTACCTTTGTTAGACCTTCATAAAATGTCTGAAGTAATTCCACATTTTCTTCTTCTTGGTCACAAGCGTAAAGTTTTCAATAAAACTGTACAGCTCTTCTTCTAATCTCTGAAGGTTCTGTTAGCTCCTGTCTAACATCATCACCTATGCAATTAATATCCTGCCATGTCTATTTGTTTTTTCTAAACAAAAAAACAAAAAAACTGATGGAGCATCCATTTCATTTAGATTCTGAAAGAAATCTAACTTTTCAATATCCCAGCACTGTTTCAAAGAATCAGATTGTTGTTACTGAGGTTTCCATTGATTCCAAAAAACTAAAAACCTTTTTAAAAATGTGTATCATTTAACAGTGAAACATTAAAATTCCAATAAGCAAAATAAGTGTTAATAAACACAGTTCACAAAACCATACTGTGATCAGAGTATACAACTGGGATTTAGCACAGGATTAAAAAAAAACTGTAAATTATGTTTAAAAAAATAAACACAATCTATCCTGGCTAGGAAGATATAATCCACCCTAGGATGTACATATGAGTATTGTCTGGTTCTGCCATTCTTATTTCTCCATACATCGATTAAGTCGTACATTTCTACAATACATACAAGTCTTTTTCTTGATGCCACATTTGGTTCAACATGGTTCCTATTTAAATTGCTATTTGTGCAATTAAAATCCCCAGCTAAAACCAAGAGGTCAGAAGATTCACAACTTGCAACTGTATCAGACAGTTTATCCAGAAAGATCATCCTTTCATGGGCATTTACAGGGGCATATACATTAATTAAATTAATTTTCATATATTCATATTTTACTCTGACCTCCCTGCAATCACCTCTTCTACTTCATATGATATTGGCAAAAAAAACAAACAAAAAAAAACTTTGTAAATAAAATAGCAACTCCTGCACTTTTAGAGCTGTCATGGCTCAAAGCAGCAGTACCTTCCCACTCCCTATAGCAATCAACTTCATTATCTGAACATGAATGAGTTTCTAGTGAAAATGCAATATCAACATTATTAATTTTAAGATACTCAAACTGGGTAAACCTCTTTAACATTTCTTGCTCCAATTAGATTTAATGAGGACATTTTTAAATCACACATAAGGGGAAACAATGACTTACCAAAACATCCCCAATACAAACAGTTCATTTTTCCACACTTTATTCTTGTGACCCATCCCATTCATGATTTTTGTCAGAAGCTTTTGAACGAATTGCTTAAGCCGATACACCTCTGTATCACTTTGACCTTGTCCACCAGTGCTTTTCATGACCATCTTTGCAGATGCTGCAGTGTCCCACCACGGCTCCAACAGCCAAGCTACACTCTTCCACTGAGCACTCCACACCGAGCGGCACCTTAACTCCATGCCACCGGGTAAGTTGCTCAAACCCTGTTCCCTCCTTTTCACTGGCCATCGTAACCAGCTAAAATGGCGAGAGCTGAAGCCAGCAAACTTGAAGAAAAACAGCTTTGAAAGTAATTTTAAACCACAATTAGATTGTTAAAGACAGAGTTGAAAACCGCAGTAACTCTCACAGCCATGCTCCACTCACTCCGCCACACTCGCGCATGAGCACAGAGAGAGAGAGCTCTTGGGTGTGTGTGTGAGATTACCAGCGTTTGCTGCAGCTCTCTTCATTTATGTTCATCAGTAACATTGCTTCAAATTGGCTGGCTGTTATTTTAACAACTCTTCTCAGTAGCAGGGTGTTAGCATCGCCATTCTTGTATGTAGCTTTTAAGTAGCAAATCTTCTCTATTAAGTCTTGGGGTCGGGGTGCATTGGCATCAAGGCTCTGTATTGCTCACAAGTGTCTATGTGTGTGCTTATGTGTGGTGGAGAGTGAGAAAGAGATAGAGAGAGATAGAGTAAGAGGGATTGCAAGGGAGAATGTATGTAACAGATCTGTCAGTGGCGACTGCGTGAGAGGTAAACATTGGAGCAAGTGCGCTATGGAGGATGATTGCATATTCCAGTTGTTGGAACTGCTTTTTCCCCTGGTTTTACTGTTAACAAACATGTCACATAAAGGGAAGTAAAGAGAAAAAGGAGAGAGGTTTTCATCATTTGCCAACGGCTTTTGTTTGCCACCGCCCACCGGATATGAGCATGCAGAAAAGTTCCCAGACTAGCTAAAAAGGATATTTATTGACATAATTTTATATAAGTATTATATGAAAATAGTGGAAAAGTGGCTTATATATTTAAGTGTGTGTATGGGTAAGAGCGAAAGAGATAGAAAGGGAGCACGAGGGTGCATTCCACGGATATCTAAATCATTTTTTAAATTCTAGACATTGTTTATCTTTCTTATCTGATTTACTTAGGGTCAATGTTTAATTTAGTTATTGCTGTGTTAGCCTGTACAGCTCTTAATAATAATAATAATAATAATAATAAATAATAGAAGTAATTTGTTGAAGTGATATGGAACTGTTAAACTGCTTTATAGTAGTGCGTTTTCTGAAAAATATTTGCACACCTTAGAACGTCTGTCAACCAATCAGAATCAAGCATTCAACTGACCTGTAGTATAAGTTGAAGTGTTTATATTTCTTGGTTTTTAAATATGTTTCTGATGGTAAAGAAAAATCTTTTTAACTTTTTTGATTTAAGTGTCTTTTGAGCAACAAAACACATTGGTTTGTAGAGAAATAGCAGACAGCGTCGTCACCAACATAAAATGGTCATTGACTTCAGCACTAATATGCATTTGAGAGCTTAGTGAGGAGGAGAGATGAGTTACAGGCCTGAAAGAAACACAGAACACACCTCTTAATGGACTAAATTCATAATGGATTATGGTTCTCCCTTGTGAAAATGTTTTTCTTTCTATTGAGAAGTTGTAGCTTTATTAATATCCCTTCCAACTTCCACTAAAAATGAGAGGGTACATTTTGGCTACAGCTATTTCTTTAAAATATACAATGTTGTGCTGATTTCTTCTACTAAGTTATATGTTTTTTTTTTCATCTTTGCTCTTTATTATCACCATGCACTGAAAACTGGTGAAGACAGAAGAAAAATTGAGAGGAAGTCATGACAGAAAAGAGAGTATGCTGTGGTACAATTTTTATGGGGGTGGGATATTTTAAGACCCTCCTGTTCGCTGGGATGAGATGAGAATATATGAAATTATGTAGTACCATCCTATTGTCTGTCATATACTGTGATTCAAGACTTTAAATTAAATTATACATTTATTGTTTTTAAACAGAACTGATGCAGGCCATTTTGGTGTTGCGAGGGGGGTGTTTTTTTGTTAAGGGTTTATAAAGGATTTCATTAATGACTAATAACTAATGTATAACACATTATACTGTAAATGTACTTAAAATTGGTAACACTTTACATTAAAGTTTCATTTTAAAAGGGTTTATACAGTAAATAAGTTAATTAATGACTAATAACTCATTTACAAAAGCATTAATTTAAAATGGTTAACAATTTACATTGATGTTTCCTTTGTTAAGGGTTTATAAAGGAGTTAATAAACAACTAATAACTAATTTACAAATGCATTATCCTGTAAAATTCATTTAAAATCCTTAAACAGCACTGATGCAGGCCATTTTGGTGTTGTGAGGGGGAATCCAGGGGAGGAAGCCACAGAAATATTGTTCCAAACCCCATACATATAACTCATTTAAAATGGGTAACACTACATTTATGTTTTCTTTATTAATAGTTTATAAAAGAGTTAATTAATGACTAATAACTCATTTACAAATGCATTATACTGTATGATTAATTTAATTTGGGTAACACTTTACATTCATGTTTCCTTTGTAAAGGGTTTATACAGTAAATTAGTTCATTAATGACTAATAACTCATTTACATAAGCATTATACCGTATAATGCATTTAAAATTGGTAACACATTACATTCATGTTTCCTTTGTAAAGAGTTTATAAAGGAGTTGATTTATAACTAATAACTAGTTTACAAATTCATTATACTGTATAATTAATTAAAAAAGGTAATGCTTTTCATTAATCTTTCCTTTGTTAAGGGTTTATAAAGGAGTTCATTAATTACTAATAAATCATTTACAAATTCTTTATACAGTAAATCATTGATATGCAGTTATAACAACATGAATAATATGGCGACTTTCATGCAATACCTAATACCTAAAATAGTGAGCATAATAGTGAGCATTTTAACGTACATCTTAAAAATTATGAATAAATATACTTATTCATACTTATATTTATTAAAACATTTAAATACCCTAATTCATGATTTGTCACAATGCACCAAATATAGAGTATTATAGTAATATTAAAGGAGGGAATATGTCATTTTGCTACAGTCTGTTTTGTGTTTATATTAATTATTGTAATGTCTTGACTCAATTGTGTTGTCACTTTCCTTGTCGGGTTGATGTCCAAAGACTGGTGCTACTCTGAGTGCTGTCCCAATATACCTAGTCCTAGTTACCTAAAGTCCTCTAAAAAAATACACCATCCTTCCTTTTTTCAGGTCTTCATGGTCATTCACAGTATTTATCACATAACAAACATTAAACAATATTGAGCACAGGTTTCTAATATTCACAGCTTCTTAATACATACTTAATAAATGCTTTATAAGAGTTCACTTTATATATAGGTACATTTTCATAGGTTACTAATGTTGAATAAGTGATATTAAGCATCAATTGCGGTAAAATGGCTCAGTATTTAACAGGTATTGCATCAAAAGAGTTTGCATGTTGTTCTGACTCCCTGTCAATGATTTATCATGCATTTTAAATGAATTATTAGTCATTAATGTACCCCATTAACAAAGGGAACAGGTAAAGTAATAATGTAAAGTCCAAAATGTGTTATGTATTTATATGATTATTTAATTAATGTCAAGTACATAAACAAGTTTTGAAACAGTTGTGATTGTTATGTTGTCCTGTCCTTCTACTGTAAAAGGCTTTAGTTTTATTTAACACTTCAATATTAGTGATTCAACTGTCCTAGATTTCAAGTGCACACTTTGCTGATGATGGAAAAGTATATCTTTTTGAGTATGTAGTAAGAAAGTATGCCAGTATTTGGGGTATACTGTGATTTCATAAAATGGTGTCATGATATCACATATGCCAGTATCATAAGTCATATACTGTTTGCATTGACAAGTAAGCAAAAACATCTGGCCAAACCTTCTGGCCTTATTATATTTTATTTGTATTATTTTTATTTTTATTTTACTTTTAGGTTCATACTTTTTAAAAGTGCTTTGGCAGCTTTGGCCTTGTATATGCCACCACATTTATTTAATTTTATTTTTTTAACTGAAAAAACTCCTCTGTTTAAACCTCTCTTTCCTGCGGTCTAATTGACAGTAAACTACAAATGGATCTGGACCTCAGAGTTATTGATCCATTTGTGTAAAATGTGTTCCTAAACCAAAATGTTATCTTAAAATGTGTTCATTCGGTTTGATTTATCACATTCATTCAAAACTAAGACTCATTAAGTAATTAATATTCCTGACCCTATGTAGTTAGTCTGACATAAATTCTTCACACATCAAATACAGAATTTCATAATCAGCCCTTTGATTAAGGACAGCAATATTGTTATGTGCTTTACAGCTGGACTGCAGGGGGCATATGATTCATGAGTTATAACATCCAGAGGAGGGAGAATTAATGTGTTTACCTCCTGAAGTCAAAGCATGAGTCTGATAAAGGGCAAACATATATTTATTGAATCCGAACTATACACAATTTTACACAGTTCATTGAGATGAAATTCCCACTCATGAATGAATTGTGACCAACACTGTAAAACAAATTCCAATATTTTACCAGATTTAACAGTAATTTTTTAAAAATAAAATACCATATTCAGAAGTTTACAGTACAGTTAATGCAGGCTATCTATGTTTGCAATGCTTAGGCAATAAATTAATAAATACATTTTATAATTGTGACACTACAACACAACCCTAATTTCAAGGAACTGTTCACTGCAAAGTCACAGTATACAGTTTTAATTGTAATACTAATGTAAAATAGACTGTGAAAGTTCAGCAACTAGCCAGGAATATAATGTCAAGTCAATATTTTATCATTTCTATTTATTATTATTATTTTACAGTAAACACAATTAAGGCCTAGAGAAAAGCACTTATGTTCTTTGATATACATATATCATAAACATTTATTGATTTTTAAACCATAAGGTAACAATTATCTACAGTATCATGACATAGCTGTGAGTGAATGCTCTCTGACAGTACCTGTCCTGCCCCCTTTCACCCCCGCTTATAACTCGCTGCACACCAGAACACTGATGTCAAGCTGCAGTCAAGGAAAAAAGCCTTTACCAACAAATGTGGAATGCGTTTACATACTGTTTATTTCAGTAATTAGGCAATTTACTGGCTATCGATTACTTTAAGAGCTCACTTCACAATGTCTTTCTCGATCATTGCACATTTTAAAGTGTATTTTTCTGTTTGTGCCTGACTCAAGCAAGGTCTTCAGCACGACTTTTGTCCTAACATTGCTTTCAGTGACACATGAACCTGATATTTACAGTACAGGTAATGGCAAACTTTAGACATGGCTAAACATACGATCTAAGTGAGGTTTCACCGCTTAGTGGCCACAAGAACATTAATAATCTAGTTGTAGCAATGTTAGAATAACGGAATTGATCGAATAGACTGTGAGTTACCTCAATCTTGTTTTGATTTACAGTTAAACTTAAAATGTATATTGTAAATATAATTGCATTAGATAACAAAATCAAAACATGTGCAATCTGCTATGAATGATGGAATAACTCTTCTTAGAACTAACTTAACATATATGAGCCAATTCGGCAATTGTTTTAAAATCAACTGGTGTCAAGATGATTTTTAGTGCATGGATGAAGTCAGTTCCCCCCTAGTTCACACAGGTGTCATAGTTCAGCTCATGTTTCCATGACATTTGACAACCAGAAAGGGTTCAAATTAGGGCTGTCGATTTGAAGTGGATGGGGCCAATCCGAAAATGTTCAAATACCTACTGGTTTAAAAGTATAGCCACAAGACGTAAACAATATGCGTGTTACCTTGATTTTAGAGTGATATAATCGTTTACTGAGAATTTCTGTCTAAAGTTATATCCAATTTTACAACTTTCATGAAGATGTAACGGTGTAAGCCAGCAATTGTAAAAACGACAATTTAAACAATTTTACACCTCAAATAATACATGCTTTAAAAGAAGAATTAATGTGCTTTTATTATGCAACATTGGAATATAAGTTTCACGTTTCTGCATTTAAAACCCTCCAAAAATGTGATTAGCAGATGTTAATTTGGTTGTGATGCTTTCCTTATGAAAAGATCGAAAATCTCGGAGATGTACGTATGCTTTCTGGAACTTATGAAATATGGCAATTTTTCTATGAAGTTTGTGACAGATGTCAAGGAAAAATGTAATTTTACAGTAAATGAGACCATCGTAAACTGTCCATCATGGTGTATAGAATATATGGCTAGTAGGCAAATGTTGGCACAGTTTGGGTATGGAATGGGGGTGAGTCCTGTTTAGAGGAGAGCTTATCCTGTCTGCCCTCCTGCTTCACAGTGAAGGACCTCACTGAGTGCTGGTGTGACCATCAGTTGCATGTGTGTGCATGTGTGTGGAGACACTAATGCCCGACCTTGCTGAGTATCGCACAGATGGATGCACAGTGGAGGCAGGATATTTTTTGTCTAAATTTTGGAAGGGCTTCCCTTCAATCACTTATGATTATATGACCTTTGCAGGGCAGTTTAAAAAGTTCTTGAAGATTCCTCAAATATTCATAAAGGCGAAGAAAAAAGAAGAAATAATAACGTGTTAATAACACTAATTTACTCAGCTCTTGTGATTTTCTGACACTGTACTTTTCTGTACACGTAATTGTAAATGTTCATTATATCAACTTGATGAGCTTGAAGTAGTAGATGAGAGAATACATCTGTGTGGTCAGGCTCAGCTCTTCTCTAATAGTTTGTCGGGGCTTGTTTGCAGATATGGTTCAATAACTAAATCAGGCCAGAACAGCTGCCAGGGTTAAGCGTCTTCACCACCACACAAACAGGCACCAGACATTCACATCGCTCTTGGCTGTAAATCAGACTCATGTGTTAGACTTCTGAAATGAGAAGGCAGAGTTCCCTTTTTGAGTTTGGGCTGTTTTAGTACACTATTAATTCATGTTCCAGGTCCAGTTATTGGGATAAAGGAATAGTATCATTTACTCAACATTATGCTGTCTCAAACTCATGTGACATTCTTTCTCCTGTGGAACACAAACAAAGATATTTTCTATGTCTATATCCATATGAGTCAATGGGGACCAACACTTCCAAGATCCAAAAAGGACATAAATGTAGCATAAAATGTATCCAAACAACTCGTGTGTATTTTCCATGTCTTCTAAAGTGGGTGAAAACAGAAGAAAATGACACACATTTTTCACTATACATTTTGACAAGAGCATTCTCCTTGGCGCGACCATGAGGAAAAGCTAAATTAGAGTAAAAGGTAAACAAATCTGAATTGTTGTAAAAAATGTATGATGGGGGATGGGTCTCATCAGTAACTTGGCAAAATGGAGTCAATGTCAGGGTACTGGCACATTTGGTAGCAACATGTTGACTTTGTGTATGATCATGTTGAACTCACAACGGACGTCAAGATTTAACTACTACCTCACAATGTTGTTCTACATTGTATGATTAGGTGCACAAGTCTTAATAAATATATAATCATAAATATACCTTGTGATTAAACAATCTCTGGTTTTCAATTTAATCTGTGGTCTACTTCTAGTACTGGCTTAATTGTGTTTTGGAAGGTTTATGTAACTAATCATTTTAGTTTGGCCCGTCACATGCGCAGCCAGTGGCAGCTGGTTTATAAATGCAAGGCAGCAGATGTTCAGATAATGTTTTTTTCTTTGTTACTTTGGGCACATCATGCAAGTGTGGAGTACTCAGAGGGACAGGCTGTTAATTTGGAGTTTTGGCATCTCTTGCTCTAAGGGCTTCCACTTCATTGCAAATACCAGACATTGTGCCAAGGAGAATCCCTAAGCATCTTGTGCCAAGTATACACATACAGATACACAGGATGTCAGAGAGAGATTGAGGGAGAATTCCTTCCTTTTATATATACTAGTGCTGTCAGTCGATTCAAATCTTTAACCGTGATTCATTTATAGTTGATCATAAACCAACTGACCATATTTATTTATTTTTTTAGTTAATCGTGATTAATCTCAGATTTTAAAAGTGCAGAAATTTGACACTATATATACAGTATATATACTCTTCTTTTCTAGTCAAAATTAATTTATTTCCATCTTAGGAAAGAAAACAAAACAATATCTAGAAATATAATGCTTTATTAAAATGTTCCAAACAAAACCATCCACAATATAAAGACAATGTACAAAAATATCACCAATTCAAGTAACATTAAACGTTTCCCAAAGTCTAAGTGGTAGTTTGACTAATTGAAAATACAAGTTCCAAGATAGTTTGCATATTCATTGCAATGGGCATTAAATCCCTTAAACTAAAATCATTTACAATATTAATTTGCCGGTAGACTGTGGCTATCTGCTTTGTTACAGCAATCGCTAAGTTGCGTTCATGATTCACATCAGGGCAAAAACGCCAGCGTCGAGTGTCGCTTTGAACACACCATGAAAAGCACTTGCAAACAAAAATGGCTCATTCTGCATTTTGGTGATAGTTAAGATTTGGTGTTCTATCGGGAAGACACACGGGCTTGAGTGAAGTTTAAGATGCCATTTATTTGATAAATGTAAAACAGAAAGCAATGTCTCTCTCTTTGGCGTAGGCCCCGTCCGGCGGTCTGAGGGAGTTGTGCCCGGAACCGTCATGTCCTGCCGGAGATAGGAGGCAGGGGCGAGGAGCCTACCCCCGTGTGGGACAAGGCTCAACTGGTGGTGGTGGGGTGGTGGAGGTTGCAGCGTTAGCACACTGAAACAGCAATGTGATAGATTGTGAGCAGACTTATAAAGCAATGGCTTACATGTGATTGGCTAGGAATTACCCCGCTAATGATGTGATGATGTACAGCTGCTCGTCTTCCCACTATAACTACGCTGCGCTTCCATTTCTTATTAAAATGTGTCTTACATAGGCTGAAAAATACTTGATTTCAATCACAAGTCCCATCTGGGCTTGTTTTGTACATCAAATTGTGTTAAGAGGTCCTTTCTCCATCATTTTATCACTGATATGGAAGCACTGTCAGAGATTCATTTATTTATTGAGATAACAACCTCAACAGGTCTATCAAAGGAGAGAGCGTAACAGTCAACACATAAGTTAATTGAACATTAAGATTACAAAAATGTGAGAAGCAGATGAAAAGCTGCTCCCTAGCATTTTCTATAGAGTTTCCCAGTCCAGGCAAAATAAAGGACATGCAGGACTAAGTACAAAACTGGCAAACTGACAAAAATGAGCTTAATAGCCGGTGAGGAACAGCTTTATAATTTTTTTTTTGGCATTTAGAATCTTCTGAAAGTAATAACAGAATTAATGTGTGGTATTTTTCTGAGCGGCCCAGTAGCTTAAATTGCTTGAATTTAAGAGGGAAAACCGACGAATAAAACAGATTTTATAAATCTGAATGTTTGCCTACATTAACCAAATGTTATAACACTTTAAGGGTTGTAGCAACTCATAATGAAATAAAGCATAATGTAACAACGGCACATAATGTATTAAGTTAAATGTAATGTTCATAATATAATATGTTTTTTTTTTCAAAATGTAATACAATTCTGAGCACACAGTGTATGTGTCCATTAATGTACTTGGTTATTTTATGGGAAATGTATTACATTATGAACTCACCGTAGCAACTCATAATTTAATCACAGTACATAATGTAAAAACATCACACAATCTATAAGTGAAACATAATGTTTATAATTTTCTTAAATTTCTCTCAAAATTATAATGTTATGAGCACAAGACATGAGATATAGCATTCCTAGCATTTAATAGGTTATTACATTAAGAGAAATGTACGCTTATTCGGCTACACTGTAAACTCACACTGATGAACTGAATTAAAAAAATTTATGTTTCAAGTCATTGTGTAGATTGTATTATTTAAACAGTGACTGTCATAAAAACTTGTTTTTGAGGAAAAGGAGTATAAAGAGATTTTTTGACAGAATTAGGAGATTTATTCAATATGCTACATTAAATAAATTATAGACATCAATCACAGGTAAGTATAAATATTATATATATACAGTATATTATATTATAATAATATATTTTAATTTTAAAGCCTCTATATAGTTTTTTTTTCTAGCTAACTAACGAGCTAAGGACAATAATAGCCTAACTTTCAGAAGGTAAACAAAACATTAGGTGACAAGTTGTTCAAGTGTATTTGGCTCATGTTTAAATACAAGCGATTATTATAATAATAAGTAGTGGCAAACTGCATGTTTATATATATATATATATATATATATATATATATATATATATATATATATATTAATAATATAATATATATATTATATTATTAGTGTACCACAGCAATAAAAATAATAATACAAATAAATGTTTCAATCCAGTGAATTTTGTAGGTAGTTTAATTAGAGGTAGTTTAATTAATTAGTTTAAACATTTTAGATTTAAATAATTTAGTTTTTTTTACTATTTGAAATGCCAATGTTATTGATACCTTAAAAAATTATACTATTGTTTTGTTTTGAAAATTGTTACACTATGACAAATTTATAAAAACAATTTTTTATATGTTTTGGTGATTACATAATGTAATAGCTTTCTCATATATGTTGGGCCTCATGTATTCAGATAGCAGACAAAGGCAGGCCTACATACAGTTATAAATCCTGAATGAGGCCTGTAGGAACACTCAAAGCCAAACAGCACCAAAATCAAACAAAGGGAGTCCAAACAGACAACAGATCCCATCAAGCCTTGCTCACTTTACTCCTAGGTGTGAAATTCTGAAGGATCGAACTCCCAACTCCTATTGGATGAAATGCACGACAGAACACCTCAACCATGATGCCATCAAGAGTATAAAACTCCAGAGAATCCCCCTAAGCCTTGCTTCCAACGACAGTATTTGCTGCATTTAGTTGCAGCCCTTCTGCTCCCAGGTGTAGCTTCGCTGCCCAAGGAAGTAACGTACGTACCTGAACTTTGGCCATACAATCTCCATCTCACTGGACGAGACACGATTCTCCGTGTTCCACCGAGAATGCTAGTGGATCCGAAGGAGACCGCAGAGCAATTCACGTCTCACCCTTTTCCCTGCAGAAGTGAAGAAGGAAGATTTCTCTTCCTTCTTCAACCGACTTTGCCGATATCTCCACCAGCCCGCCAAGAATCAGTCGCCATACCGCCCGCCAACAGAGGGAGGAAACAGCCTCCCATCATCACCCAAACTTCAAGGAACCAAGTCGGAGTCAAACAATGGACGAACACACATTCTACCCGCATCCTCACATGACTCAAGTAAGAGGTTTACGTCTGGGTAGAGATAGATTATTATAGTGTGTTATTCTTGTGTATCAAGGTTTTTGCTTGTACAGTTTACAGACCACCCAGTCCGTTCATTGCTGCTAATAATACTCAAGGTTTTACTGTAACTCACTGTTACAACAAATGAGATTTGCTGTGTTGTCGTCCAACCACGTTGGGCTGTTTGTGCATTTATCCATTAAAGCACCAATGACAGCAAAGGACGGATTACGAGCCATTCACTTAGTCTCTGTGTGATAAAACTAATGGTTGCCATCTCTCCCATGATCGCTAAACCGGCTTCGGTGCAGCCACCCTGCTCTCTCTCTCTCGTACTAACAGCACACACACTCATGACCCTGCACACACATTTGGTAAACAGATAACTTGGCAATAGAGCCAAGCTTTGTCCCTAAGTTATCGTACCAGCGGAGACACGCGTTATACGGGCAGACACCATCAACTTGTCTCTCCGCCCACATTCATGGCCAAATTCTCCTGCCGGCAATTTCGCATGACGTACTCTCCATAAGAGCCACACCCACCATTTTTTGGACTCCTTCTCTCCTCATACCAGCACACACACGCGCACACACACACACACACACACACACACACACACACACACACACACACACACACATGTTGTGTTTCCATGGTTTATGGGGACTTTCCATAGACATAATGGTTTTTATACTGTACAAACTTTATATTCTATCCCCTAAACCTAACCCTACCCCTAAACCTAACCCTCACAGAAAACTTTCTGCATTTTTACATTTTCAAAAAACATAATTTAGTATGATTTATAAGCTGTTTTCCTCATGGGGACCGACAAAATGTCCCCACAAGGTCAAAAATTTCGGGTTTTACTATCCTTATGGGGACATTTGGTCCCCACAAAGTGATAAATACACGCTCACACACACACACACACACACACACACACACACACACACATTTAACCTCCTCTCATGTATTATAGGCTTATCTGTTACCATATCTTATCATGTTACTGTTAAGTTTGGAATTGGAAGTCGGAAGTTTATCGACTGCATTGCATTCAATATTAATTGAAATTACTGCATCAATAAACTTTGTTATACTTTAAAAATAAGTGTGTTGATGTTGTTCTGCATACACCTGTGCCAAGGGAAGGCAGGGGATGTCAGTGCTCGGATTCAAGCCTTCATTGCTGATCTTTTGAATGTCGATGTTCTCCGAATGTCGACTCTCCTAAGATAACAATCCTATATTGAGACTGCTATACTGTCAGGTTATTAGTCCCTGATTCCAGGGTGGTGCCCCGGCAATATTAATTCTTATTAATGTTCTGTTGATTTTAATAATTAACTTTGATAATTATTAATTATTGCTAATAACCAAACCCGCTCCTGAACAAATATTGTAATAACCTATTACATTTAGCAAAAAAAGGTTATGACATTATGTGCTCTTACATACCGAAATGTAATAATTATTAAGTTTTGTTAAAATTATTACATTATAAACATTTATTACATTTAACTTTATGGAGTTTTGTTTTCCTTGCCACAGTCACCTTCGGCTTGCTCACTGGAATTTTAAATACAATTATTATTTCATTACTTATTTTTAAACACAAATCACAATCGTATTTTATCAAACTACACAATAGATATGCAAATAGATATTACAGTTTCATTTTCTGTTGATGCATGATTATCTGTAAAGCCACTTTGAAACGATGTGTGTTGTGAAAGGCGCTATACAAATAAAAATGACTTGACTTAACTAATTATGTGCAGTTATTACAATATGGCTGCTATTACATTATGTATGCAATTAGATGCAGGTCAGACAATTACATTCTTTGACAAAACATACATCTCAAATTGTTCAACTTGTTACTATACAGTGAAAGGCTTTACCCTACTATTAAAACAATACAAGGACTGTTTGGGATTCTCAGGGTAATTACCACAGAAGTGAGAACCACATGCTGAGCTTAATACTGAGGACATTCTGTTGAAAAGAGTAAACATTCCTCTATTTTGACATTTCAATATAAATTAAGGCAGAGGCTATTTGCACTAAGTGTAAATAGCAACAAAAAGCATATTATTTGCACTAATTGCAAACAGTGTTAGATGCTATTTGCACACCTAATTAAATACAAACAGTATAGTGGCATCACTGCAGTGTGTTTATTGTGTTTATTTAGTGTCCCACAGACACCCTGCAACAACCCCTTCCCCTATACATAACGATAACCTTCCATTACAAAACTTAACCATAGTTTTACTACATTAGCCATAGTTTGACCATGGTATTTTGTAGTAAAATCATAGCAACCACAAAATTAAACATGGTTACTATATTAACAGCATGTTACTCAGGTAACACCATGGTTAATTGCATTAACTATGGCTTCTACCCAAAAACTTGGTTACTGCAACATTATTAATGTAAAATGGTGGTTACAGATGTAACCATGTTCTGTGAATTCCGAACGACCGCCAGAGATGGTGCTATAGGTTGATAATTGCAGCGCCAGCCAGAAAACATATACCAACAAAGTAATGTAATGACGTAAGCCGAGCTGACGAATATATATGAGCCACTGCAGCTTGGCACCCCACCTCGGAACGTCTTACTTGCATCTTCTGAGTGACAAGGAACTCTAGTAGCGCTATAGTAGTGGATGACCAATAACAACAAAGTCACGAGGAATAACAGGAGTTATCACCGAATCACAGCAGATCTCACATCATGGGATGAGGCAAAGTTGACCTTGTAAAATCTTGCAAAGGTACAATGAGTGGACCAGGTGGCTGCAGCACAGATGTCAGTAAGTGAAACACCCCTAAAGGCAGCCCATGAAGAGGAAACAGCCCTGGTGGAATGGCTAGTGACTGCCCCAGGCAAGGGTTGCTAAGCCTTCTTGTATGCCATGGCAATAACCTCAACAACCCACCGGGACAGCATCTGTTTTGATAGAAGGGCATCCTTTTTAACACCACCATAACAAACAAACAACTGATCAGACCATCTCAACTGAACAGTAGCCTCTACATAATACCTCATAGCTTGGACAGGACACAGAACAGAAAACGTCTCTCAATATTGTATTTAAGAACTGGTGGATGGAAAGCACACAGCTCAATGGACTGATTAATAAACTGTTGAAGGAGCACCTTAGGATGGAAAGGACTTCCACTTCCACAGGTAGACAAGGTAGACAAAGAGACTTCAACACTGGAGTTAAGTGCCACACTGGAGAACATGGAGTATTAGCAGGATTAAGATGTTTCACACCCTTCAAAAAGCTGCAAATTAGACTGTGTGAGCCCAGAGATACAGGGAAATGGTGCGCAGAAAGGCTGCCACATAAACCTATGGGGTGGAAGCTCCATTTCCACTGTCCAAGAGACTTTGTAGGAAACTCAAAACTGCTGAAATTGTGCAATGCACAGGGTCAAAATTACGACTCTCTCAACATGAACAGAAAGATTTCCATCGATAGGATAAAGCAGTGGTTCAGAAGCAGTCCTCACATTACCAGAAGCACCCTGTGTTTGCCTTGAACAATTCTGCGAAGAGTCTCCCACAACAGAGGAATTGGGGGAAAGGCATAGAGCAGAGAATCCAGTCAGTTGTGTGACAGTGAGTCTTGTCCCAATGGACTGGACGCTTCCAACTGGGCAAACCACAACAGTTTGTGGCTTCTTTTTTCAAAGCATATAGGTCCACTTCCGCCATTCCAAACTCCTGCCAGATTACCTGGATGTAGCCAATTCCTGGACAGATTATCTGCAACCTGATTGACTACTTCTGGCAGGTAAACAGCCCTCAGTGATGCAAACCAGGGAAGCAACCAAGTGAGAATGTTGTGATTGATCCTTAGCAAGCTCTCTGACTTTGTGCCCCCTTGATTGTTCAGATGGAAATCCATTGATGTGATATCCAAGCGCTCAAGCACATGGCAGGCAGCCAGCACCAGAATAAAGTGCTCTAAAGCAAGAAAAGAAACGCATGCATCTCCAGCAGGTTGATGTGGTAAATAGACTGGGCCTCCGACCATTGACCACAAATCCAGCAGCAGTTGGGTATCATGCACAGCCTGGCCTCTTGTTTTAGCACATAGTAACCAGTCATCCAGGTTCCATAGGTTCCACAACCTCTGGGACCATAGAGGTTAAAGGTCATCCTTCATGCACCTTGTGAACACTCAAGGGTCTAAGGAAAGGCAGAAGGGCAGAACCCTGCACTGATAAGTCTGGTTTTTGAAACTGAACTGTAGGAACTTACTGTGATGTACTGCAATCCGAATATGAAAATATGCATCTGTCAGGTCAACACTTGTAAACAAATCTCACTCTGTCACTGACAGAAGAACATTGGACATGTGAAAGGAGAGCCTCTTTAAGAACTGGATGAGTCTTCTTAAATATATAATTGGACAAAATCCCCATCCCGCTTTGGAACAAAAAAATATGTTGAGTAAAACCCATCCCTTTGAACTAGGGGGTGAAATTTCTCTACCGATCTCTTCTCCAAAAAGAAACAAACTTCCTGAGAAAGAGTTGCTGAATGGACAGTCAGATACCACCACAGTCAGATAGAGACCCAAATACTTTGGGGGCTGGCATTGGAATGGCAGATTATATCCGTTGTGTAGTGTCATCAAGACCCAAGGTCTGACCCTGTGCCTTCCCAATGCATCTCATAATGATGGGCCAACAAATATCTGACCATGTATTGACATGGTCCTCCTGGGGTACGGCGGGGGGTTGGTCTACCATGGGGATGAAACATATGGGCATCATCAGAATCTTTGCTGGGTCTGAGTTCAGTTGGGAGGAATGTGACGAAAGCATGGCTTCCATGCACTTCTTGCACTTTTCCAACACCTCAGAGACGTCTGGACCAAAAAGATGCCTAGGTCCCTCAGGATTGTCTTAAAGTCCTCTGGGAATCTTGTTTGAGCAAGCCACACCACACACAAGGCCATCAGGAAGAACTGTGAAACAGAGGTATCCACTTCCACAGACTCTAAAGAGCTAGAGGCAGCAAGAATCGGTTCACAGATTGTGTTTTCAGCACAAGTGATATAGGCAAACGACACATTTGCTTTTTAAAGAAATGAATCTGTGTAGCCACACTAGGTACTAGGGCATAGGACGTTCCCTTGAAGTGCTTCATCTGGTGACACTACCAGCGCTGTGGCAGGCTGTTCCACCTCTGGCAAATTTGGCACTCCAATGGACTCCACTTCAGCCATTTAAGCCAAAGTGTGTGCTGTTTTGGAATACCTCTATTCTGTACCTGGTCCCTTAAGGGCACTTGAAAATTTTGCCACAAAGTCTTTACACGTAGGCACAGCAAAGGCATCCATAGGTGAATACTTGTGGAAAAACACACTGGACTGAACAGGATGCACATGGTGTTCATTGAGGCCAAGGCAAGCCACTACCATCTGAAGCACCGCCAATGTGTCATCCACTGGAGGTGAAAGCGTCACTGAAGAATGACATGAGCCTTCACCAGAGCCACCTGCTATCATTGACCCCACTGGCATGGCCTGAAAATGATCAAACTCAGCTGCTTTAGTGTCAAGGTGGTCTGGAAAATGTGTGTCAGAAGTGCAGAGACATAGGGTCAAGGCTACGAGAAGGGTAATAATATATCTGTCTGTCTTTCTGTCTGTCTATCTATCTAACTACATCCAAAAGAGCATTCATCAACAGCTACAGTTTTCAGATTACACTTTATTTCACACTTTATTTTTTACTTCTAGCACTCTTCATCGCTATCCTGATGTAATTGCTTTGAAAGATGTTTACAGTAGATGCTTTTAAAGTATTAGCTCTAAAGGCACAACAATATACTGTCCTAATAGCCACAGTCACGCAATGACATCATTGGGGACATGGGCATCAGTATGTTACATTTCTTAGATCATTGTGGACTTTATAGCTCCTCCTATCTTTAGGAGCAGTGATGGACTGCTCATCTAGTGTGTCGTATCGCTGGAGATCAGAGAGGAGTTTACTGTATCCTGATGGCCGAGCGATGTTTGGAATCATGCCAGCTTTTCTAATTGAGCCTGCAGTCATGTGGCAGCTAATGTTCAGTTGATAGAGGTGATCCCTCAGCTTATATCACTGAGCCTCGGCAAGATTAATCCTCGTAATAGATTCATCCTGACCCTGCCCAAATCACCTGCTCTAGATCAGGGGTAGCCCATCGTAGCCGCCAAGCAATGCGCTTTAATTTGCTCTACATAGCTTTAGTGAAGTGTGAAAAAAAACATTTTAGATGCTAGAATATTTTAATCTTTTTCAGCTTAAAGGCCTAGTTTACCCAGAAAATTATTTACTAACCCTCATGTTGTGTCTTTCTTTCTTTCATGGGACACAAAAGGTGTTAGGTATAATGTTAGTCAGTCACCATTCACTTTCACTGCATCTTTTTCCATACATTTAAAGACTACAATTCTGCCTAACTTTATTTTCTTGCTCTTTTTGGTTAGAATGCCGTTACATGGCATCTTATGTAATTTAGTAAGGCCATAATGGCTACAGTGTGGATTCCCAATTTAAGTCCTCAAGCTATTAATGACACAGCTAAATCTGATCATAGTATGAAGGGAATTCTTTAGGATTTGCAATACATGCTTACCCTTTAAAATGGCTTTTAACTTTCACATTAATTTAATTGTGAGTGACAGAGATTGGTAAAGGAATTCTAAGAACTTTTGTTATGGAAACATTATGTTTGCAATGTGCAGTCAAAATACAATTTAAAGCTGTTTGAGCACCTGTTAAGCAACCAGTGACCTGTCATATGGAGATACGCCATGTATAACACTAACACTGAATTTAAAAGGAGCTTGTTTTGAAAGTGTAGCAAAAGTAAATGTTTGGTTTAATGCCCAGGTTTAATGGCCAGACAGAGAGAAATGGCATTCAGGGTTTGGATTGTAGCCAACAAGTCATTAATTATGTCACATTACAGCAGCACTGGTAAATCATTTACACTCTTAACGAGATCTGACTAGACATGGATAGTTACAGCACGGTGCTTTAATCTGTGAATCTGTTATTTAGAAATGAAAGGTCTATTAACTATAGTCAATGACAATATTCAATGTCTTGTGTGAAAGTTGAAAAAAAGCCTTGAACTCTGAAGTTTATTAAGACCTTATTTAGTTTGAGTATTTGGGAAGATTAAAGAGTGTTGTGATTGGTTGCTAAACTGTACCTTAGGTGTTATTAATATTTGCCGGACAGTTGCTGGGTGGCTATAAAGTTTTCTGGGTGGTGGCTAGGTGTTGCTGGGAAATTGCTAGGGTGTTCAGGGAGGTGGCTTTGGTGTTGCTCTGTGGTTGCTAGCCACTTGCTATGATGTTTTGGGAGGTGGCTTGGATGTTGCTAGGCAGTTGCTAGGACATTTTGGGTGATGCTTTGGTGTCTTGCTCATTGGTTACCAGGCACTTGCTATGTTCTGGGTGGTGGATAGGGTGTTGCTAGGAAGTTGCTAGGGTGTTCTGGGTTGTGGCTAGTTAGTTGATTGGTGGTTGCATATTTAAGATTGACAACAAGCATTTGAAATTGGTACTGCAAATTCAAAATATTGGAAATATTTTGAAATATTCAAAATATTGTAGAGTTGTCTTCCCCGCCCCAGACTCAAAGCTCATGTGGGTTGCCATGAAGACACGCAACAGGAACGATTGCACTGAAAATGTCAAGCAACAAGCTTTACACTGTAAGTTTATCAGCTAACGTATATGTTTGAAATGTTTCTATTGTTTGCAAATAATAAACCAGCTCATGTGGATTTTTTTGTGATCCAATTTGTTTTCCATGGCTGCAGCACGCAGTGTTGTTTGCCTGCAAATTCTTTCAAATCTGGCAACCTGATAGTGTGGAAATACTATTGGTGAGTTGGCAGTGGGCAGGATCACACAGGCCAATACATAAACTGAAATTATGGCCAGGATTGGGAAATTCAAAGTAGAATATACAGGCTGTAGCATTGTTATCGGAGAAGCCAGTATTTTAACTTAGCATGTTTCCTAATTCTCTAATGACATATTATGGTCATTTTATGATTTAGTACAGTAAAAATATTACATACAGTATATCACCTTTAAGAAATATCTTGATTGTAAAACATTATTGATAATGCTAAGGAAAAATTGGTCACTGGTAGTAAGTGAAACCGATGGAGAAATGTTAAGATTAAATTGAACATCATAACTTCCTCAACTATGAATGTTAATAACATAATATTTATATAACTATTCTGTGTGTGTCTTTGATACTATGTTTTACCCTTTCATTTGTCATCATTATGTGCATGTTGTTTCACTAACTCATTATGGAACCAGTATCCAGTCATTGCAGATGGCTGGACCAGATGATTTATTGAAGCTGCTAATGCTGCAGCAGGAAGCCCAGAGAAAAAGAAGACTGAACATGAGGTGGGCTTTTATCCAATTGGTCCTCCAGCTCTCATTACTGCTATTACTCATTACTGATATGCCATTTCTTGTGTGAATCCAAATTTCTCTGCATAAGTTGATTTCAGTATTATACAACTAATTAGGATTATGATTTTCCAGACTGTTATCCATGGGTTCAATACCCATGCCTACATTTTTCTAGGGGTCTACATTTAAATCCAGCATCTAACCACTGATTTGAAGAAGTAAATATTACAAACTTGATGGCAGAGTTATCCATTGGATTGGTTACTCTCCCAAATTTTACAGAGAGTTCCCTCACTTTAAATAAAGTTTAGTGGATGCTACAAAGAAGGATTTAGTGTCTTTTTCTATTACTGCTATTTCTATTTGCATAGTTAATCTATGAATGTATCACTTTAGAGGCATACAGTTTCTGCACTTTGACTTTTGGTTCTTCTATTTAACTGAATAATTTGTCAGGAAATGCTGATAAGTATAAGAGAATAATAACTGAAAAATCTAGAAGCTTCCTAGAAGCTTGAAAGAGGATAACCTTTATTTTGTTTTGTTCTGATGTTAGTCCCCACTGTGATACTGGGTCTTTTATGACATTAGCTAAAGTAGCAGAAATACAACCTGAAGGGAAATGAATGATCTGTAAATAAGTTACATTTTAGCATTGTTATTTCACTTTTCATTTGGATCATTTTAATAGTTTATTATATTTTGAATAATGCTTTGTGAATTTATTTCAATATAAATCAATATTTAAGCAGTTGTATATGTTTCCATTGGCTGTGATGGTTTTCAGTTGATACTCCCCAAAGAAAATATCTGTTTACTAATACCAAATTATTAAGGACTGGCTAATAGGAGTGAGCGGTATCGAGACAACCTAAGGCAGGGCATCACTCCCCTCGAAACCTGCCCAAGAAGGGAGGGCGGTATGGGTTAGGGTAGCATCAAATGCAATGTCTAGACAAAACCTGCCCTTAAATTGAGAGTTCCACTCAACCCGACTGCATTTTAATAACCGCATTACTAAAACAATTTATCACAGTGTTAAAAGACCAAACATTATCTATAGATTGGTTTTGGAGGTTGGCTATTGAGAACCGTTGCATACAAAGGAGTGCCTGACTTATTAAAGAAGTAGTAAACAAACCTGGGAATATTTATATGATGAATAATTAAGATTGAAAGATGATTTATTACTTTTACTTATGTTTTATTGAACTCATGTACGTTTTAATAGAAATGAAGGATGGAAGGAAAATTAAAAAATAAAACATGGTGGTGACTAAAGATTAAGATAGCTTGTCTTGTTTGTTTATAACAATTGAAATTGAACTGATTAAGAAATGGAGTGCATGGTTGGCTAAAATTGGCATAATGATTGAAACAACAATCATTGTGGGAGGAATAATATTCTGTTGTGTGTTACCATTGATCAAATCATTCTTGATCCGAGCAGCAACGAAGCAGATGACATTGATCAATGTGAATAGTCCAATGTAATACTTTCTTTTGAGTGTAGGGTGAAGAGAGACAGGATCTTTTACTCCTCTCTTGTTAAGCATGGGGAGAGACATTTGGCCAGATGCTCCACAGGAGTGCTGTTCCATGATCTGGGCATTGATAAGACAGACCGTGTGACCTAGAATTGGTAAATAGAAAGTGATGGGTAAAGGGACTGGATTGTGAAGAAGCACACTTGAATTATGCTAAATTAGTGGGACTTTGTATGAAGTCCCAAAGGAGGGAATATATGGAATATGTTTATTTAATCATTC
Source organism: Xyrauchen texanus (assembly GCF_025860055.1). Taxonomy (NCBI): domain Eukaryota; kingdom Metazoa; phylum Chordata; class Actinopteri; order Cypriniformes; family Catostomidae; genus Xyrauchen; species Xyrauchen texanus. Next base: position 34,959,839 of record NC_068300.1, on the reverse strand, counting down.
AGTTAATCAGTTTTTGATAATTGAATTAATTGATAACAGCATGCAATTATCTAAAAATTACAATGTGTAATCAGTGTACTATGAATAACTGCATTATGAATATTATTCAATATGGTAGATATTTAATCATTCATTTATTGATATAATTACCATTGACTTCTCTATGGAGAATTGTAGTTTCTCTCTGTATGTCTCTTTCTATGAATGACCTAGAAGGAGATGTGTGTGTGTAGATACTAAAATAATGATTTAATGTTTTAATAAGAGCAGAGTCAGGCATTGCCTGGTGTCCAAAAGAGGCAGATGATATATGTGCATTAAATAGTGCTAGAAATTAGATGAAATGTATGTGGGTGACATACATTTTTCCATCTTACGGGTATGTGTGTAACCAACAACTGTAATAAGGCAAATCATTTAATATTCTAACCAACTTAATGCAGAAAGTAATGATTGTTAGTCAATATAAAATATATAACCATATGAAGTGATTACAGTGTGTTGTGTTCATATAAAACATATAAAATGTCGTCATGCTTTTGTCAACATTGAAGCAAAGTTGGGTCAGGATGACCTGCTAGAAGAGAGACGGTAATGACGAAATTAGGGAGGCATAAGATAATTTTACTGGATGAAGAGACCATTGCTCAAAGAGATACGGAGAACAGAAACTGTATAAAAAATGCATGATTCTGAAGTGTAATTTTAGATGCTCCATGAACCATCTCGGCTTTGAAAAATATTTTACTAAACTGTGCTTCGATTGCTGTTATGGAGAATCTGCCACGACAGTTGCTAGGCACTTGCTTTGAGATTCTAGGTGGTGTTGCCTTGGGCATTCTGGGTGATGGCTTAGGTGTTGCTAAGCACTTGCTTTGACATTATGTGTGGTGGCTGGCTAGGGTGTTGCTCAATGGTTGCTAGGCAGCTGCTATGATATTGTGGGTGGCTGGTGACTGAACATCACTTCAGTCTATTATGATGGACTTCAGAGGATGAACTGACGCCAACTCCAACCATAAGACATGGGATACTTCATATGCCATTGCCTGAACCTTGGATTTAGGATGGACCACACAGAACCTCACCGAAATTACCGGCCAGGTTGAACTGCGTTTCACATCCCTGATCTCTGCCTGCATCACCTCGGTCTATTGATGGACTATGATCTTGAAATGGAATGCAAAGACTAACAGTTGCCAACAAAAGCCTTCATCAGCCAATTAACAAGGACAATTGCATCTGTGTGAACTTCTGCAGTTAATCCAGGATGGACTTCAAAGACATTAGTCATTAATCTTAGTTCAAACACAATCGATGTTTAAACACTGATCCTTAACACTTACTTAGTTTAATAATTTTAAAACATAACTTTTAACTATACATAAGTAATATTTACATTATATTCATGATGTTAGCCAGAGGGAAACTGGCCCCCACAGTGAGTCTGGTTTCTCCCAAGGTTATTTTTCTCCATTAACCAACATCTTATGGAGTTTTGTGTTCCTTGCCACAGTCGCTTTCAGCTTGCTCACTGGGGTGATTAATACAATTATTATTTAAATACATATTTTTAGACACGATAAACAATCATATTTTATCTAATTACACAATGATGATTCATCGACATTATAGACATTACAGTTTTATCGTCTGTTAATGCCTGATCTTCTGTAAAGCTGCTTTGAAACGATGTGTGTTGTGAAAGGCACTATACAAATAAAATTGACTTGACATGACTTAGGTGGTGACTGGCTAGGGTGTTGCTCTGTGGTTGCTAGGCAGTTGCTAGGGTGTTCTGGGTGGTGGCTAGGATGTTGCTTAGTGGTTGCAAGTCAGTTGCTTTGACATTCTGGTTGGTTCCTTGGGTGTTGCTAGGCAGTTCCTAGGGCGTTCTGGGTGGTGGCTAGGGTGTTGCTCAGTGGTTGCTAGGCACTTGCTTTGAAATTCTTGATGGTGGCTGGCTATGATATTCTGGGTGTTGGTTAGGGTTTGCAATGTTGTTGCTGGGGTGTTCTGGATGATGGCTAGGATGTTGCTTAGAGGTTGCTAGCCATTTGCTAGGACATTCTGGGTGGTGGCTTGGGTGTTGCTCGGTGGTTGCTCGGCACTTGCTACAATGTTCTGGGTGGTGGCTATGGTGTTTCTAGGAAGTTGCTAGGGCATTCTATGTGTTGGCTATGGTGTTGCTTAGTGGTTGCTAGGCAGATGCTAGGAAGTTCTGTGTGTTGGCTAAGGTGTTGCCCGGTGGTTTCTAGGCAGTTGCTAGGGCATTAGTAACTGCTACGCAGTTTTCACTGCTCCCTACACTCTGTGCATGGGATATTTGTTGAAGTTCATTTCACTTTACAACATTTGTTTATTTGGAATGCCCTGCAATGCCATTAGATGTGTAAATGTATAACCATGTATAATCATATGAAAATGTGGTATTTTATATATTTAAATTAATTTAATTCACCAGACTTGTAAGATAACTCATAAGATAAGTGATAAATGGCAAGGTGGTTGTTGCTAGGCAGTTCATAGGGTATTCTGTATGGTGGCTAGAGTGTTGCTCAGTGGTTGCTAATCAGTGTCTAGGGCATTCTGGGTGGTGGCTAGGGTGTTTCTCAGTGGTTACTAGGCACTTGCTTTACATTCTGGGTGGTGGCTGGCTAAGGTGTTGCTAGGCAGTTCTTAGGGTATTCTGGATGGTGACTAGGGTGTTGCTCATTGGTTGATAATCAGTTGATAGGGCATTCTGGGTGGTGGCTAGGGTGTTTCTCAGTGGTTGATAGGCACTTGCTTTGACATTCTGGGTGGTGGCTGGCTAAGGTGTTGCTCAGTGGTTTCTAGACAGTCGCTATGACATTCTGGGATTTTTTAGGGATTGCTAGTTTGTTGCTGGAGCATTCAGGATGATGGCTAGGATGTTGTCTAGAGGATGCTAGGCAGTTGTTAGGGAATTCTGGGTGGTGGCCTGGGTGTTGCTAGGCAGTTTCTAGGGCATTCTAGATGGTTCCTAGGGTGTTTCTCACTGGTTGCCTGGGTGTTCTGGGTGGGTAGGGTGTCGCTTAGTGGTTTATAATCAGTTGCTAGTGCATTCTGGATGGTGGGTAGGGTGTTGCTTAGTGGTTACTAATCAGTTGCTAGGGAGTTCTATGTGGTGGGTTGGATGTTGCTTAGTGGTTGATAATCAGTTGCTAGGGCATTTTGGGTGGTGGCTGGCTAAGGTGTTGCTCAGTGGTTTCTAGACAGTTGATATGACATTCTGGGATTTTTTTAGGGTTTGCTAGTTTGTTGCTGGGGCGTTCTGGATGGTGGCTAGGATGTTGCTTAGAGGTTTCTAGGCAGTTGCTAGGGCATTCTGGCTAGGTTTTTGAGCGGTGGTTGCTAGGCACTTGCTACAGTGTTCTGGGTGGTGGCTATGGTGTTTCTAGGAAGTTGCTAGGGCGTTCTGGGTGGTGGCTACAGTGTTGTTTAGTGGTTGCTAGGCAGATGCTAGGACGTTCTGGGTGTTGGCTAAGGTGTTGCCCGGTGGTTTCTAGGCAGTTGATAAGGCATTAGTAACTGCTACGCAGTGTTCACTGCTCCCTACACCCTGGGCATGGGATATATTGAGTTCATTTCTCTTTACAAAATGTATTTATTTGGAATGCCCTGCAATGCCATTACACGTGTATAACCATGTGTAATCACGTGAAAATATTGTACTTTATACATTTAAATTAATTTGATTCTCCAGACTTGTAAGGTTAGATAAATGATAAATGGCTGTTTATTTTATCCAGTCTTTATGTAGTACTGCAATAATGCAACAAAAACAGTAATAATAATAATAAAACATTTATGTTTTGCAACACTTTTCATTCAGCAGTGTAATCTGTTGAAAGCCAATAATCAATTCAAAAAATCAGCAGATAAATTGATACAATAGTAGTTGTTCATTTCAATGACACCCACCTGTCTGTTGATGATGGAGTTGATATGTTAGTGTGGAGGATTAATTGGCAAACGTTGAGGCATGGTGATCTGTAAATAAGCAGTCTCAGAGAGGATTGATGTGGAATGTAACCGATCAGTCTGGTGGGTATTGATGCTGGATGAGGTAAGACACTAAACGCATGTTGATCTGCGCTCATCACAGGTTAGACGTGTCCAACAGGCCATTATGAACATAAAATGTATCAAATGGCCCTTAGCCGCTGTTTTACAAGAATACTCGGATATTAATAACTGTTAAAGCTGAGCAGGAAAGGAGGGACTGGTTATGTAATTAATTATATGAGCAACTAGCACATTGTAATTCTTTATATTAAAGTTTAATGCACTATAAAAGTTTACATGACAAAGAATTTCTACATTATTTCATTGTTTACACTACTTATATGGGTGTTTTTTGTTTGTTTGTTTTTTCAACTTTGGGTGCTATTGGTTCTGTGTATTTTTAAAAACTTTTCTGTCACTTGTTCATAGAAGATGTCTGCTAATTATACACAAACATCACAGGATTTTGTTTTGTTCTCTAAACTCTAATTTCTCAGATTACTATTTTCACCATTTCCCAAATTCTGTATTTGGTTTGATATAATTATTTGTTGGAAATTAAATTACATTTTACCTTTTATTTATTATAAAATGAATGACTTTTTTGTCTTACAATGGCTTATTTCATAGTTAGCATTTTATGTATCATAAACAATACTTTTGTTTTAAGTTATATTTACCTTGATTGTTTTCTTCACACATCACATGCTCGTCACTGACATGTTTGACTCCTTGTTAAACAAGCACACTTTAACTTTGATAAACTTTATTAGTGGCAACATTTTTGGTTGTTGTGGAAATGACTCAACAACTGTGAGAGTTATATTTTGAAAAGATATCAATAAATAAAATATACATACAATATTTTAGAAAAACAACAGTTTACACATAATGGTTTATTTTAATTGTATTCTTTGTTTAGATTATCAAAGTTTTTTTGTATGTAATTATTAATATAAATAGAAACTGTCTGTAAGACATTGTTTTATGTCATTACATGTGTGTGAGCAGGTCCAGTGTGTGTATCTGGGTGTGTACCCAAACAAATGTTTCTCTGAATGTGTGAGAGAGGATGTTTGTGTGTGTGTGTGTGTGTGTGTGTGTGTGTGTGTGTGTGTGTGTGTGTGTGTGTGTGTGTGTGTGTGTGTGTGTGTGTGTGTGTGTGTGTGTGTATGTGTGTCCTAGCTCTTGTTTCCTGCCAGCATAAGGTTACTCAATGCTGGCTTTAATAGATTAAGCCACTCTGAACCCAAATGTAGAACAAGCTGCAGACAGTTACAACAGCTCGACAGGAGACCCCTCTCTCAGGAGAGGTAGGCCTGTGTCTGTGTGTGTGCGTGTGTGTTCAGAGTGGTAGTTAAATAAGTATTAGGCAACATCTGTACAGACATCCTGTTGTCTCTAAGTGTGTGTGTGTGTGCTGACTGTGGAAGTTAACTAAATGTTCATTAGGATATGATTTCTGATTTGATTATCTTTACTGCTCTGTTTTTTTCATGTGTAAATGAAAATGCTGCTTTTAGTATACCTTTAGTATGTTAATTAGTTTGAAATTGTGTTGCATCAATTCATTTTTGGGAGTTTTAATTTAATATCTGATAAATTAACAAATTGTCAAACAGCCCATGATTATATTGACAGATAAAACTGTAGCGGTTGTTCCAAGGATATGCTTAAATTCAGAAAGAGAAAATGGCAAAATATTTTATAATAGAATAGAATATTATCTTTATAAACAATATTATGATTATTATTTAAAAGCTTGTATTTAGAGAATATAATAAAATTGAATAGAATTAAATAGAATAAATTAAAATACAGTGATACTCTGATTAATAAATTGTGATTCGGAAAACAGAACAAATTTAGTTGTGTGTCTTAAAAGAATAGAATATGCTGATACTCTAATTATAAGTTGTAAATGTTTTAATAGCTGTACAGAACTGAACAGCATTACTTACTTGTATTTACAGAATAGAATAGAATTGTACTCTTGTGTATCATAGAATTGACACTTTTAAATGTGCTTTAACAGCTGAACAATCTGAGCAACCTCAAATACATACTGTATAAAAATAGAATAGAATCGAATGGAAAAGAATAGAATAGTCTGATCATCTGATTATATTCGTTTACTACAAATGTTTTACTGATTGACTAAGCTTGATTTGATCAGCGTTGAACATTAGTTTGCCCAAACTTTTTTTGGGAATCCTCATTGCTTGTAGTTTTTCAAAATATGTTTTTTTTCTGTTGTGTCAGTTCCTTCACCAGGTGTTGTTTATTTATTTCACGATTGGTAGTCTCTCTCTCTCTCTCTCTCTCTCTCTCTCTCTCTCTTAACCACTCTATGACGCACATGTTCTCTGTTTTCTTGTCTGTGGCAGCTAAGCAGGGTGACTCATTATTGGTGTCTTTAATTAAACATCTGCCCATGCCTCTCCTCTACGCTGCTATGTGAGAATTGCACCTTTTAGCCTGATATAGTTGCATATGTAGACATCTCTCTTACAACATACAGAGCAGTGCACAGAACAAAATATTTTTTATGTGTACCCAATAGAAAAAAAAAAACTCTAGTTATGTATTATTATTTTGGGGTAGTGTACCCAAAAATGAAAATAATTATTTCATAACTCACCATCATTTGCTTCAAACTTATGACTTTCTTTTTTTCTGTAGAACAGAAAATAAAGTGTTTTGCAGAATGTGAGCCTCAAAAACCATTCATTTTAATAAGTGCTGTCAGTCAATTCAATTCTTTAATTGTGATTTTTTCACTTAATATTACATTAACATTTTTCATACAAAGCCTTCTACAGTATAAAGATAGAAATGCTCTAAAATAGCACCAATTCAAGTAGCATTAAATCTATTTTGCTAAGTCTAAATGGGAGTTTGACTAATTAAAAGAAGTAGTCTCCCCAAAGTTTGCATATTCACTGCAATGGGCATTACATCTTCTAAATTCAAATCCTCCACAATATTAATCAGCCGGCAGACTTTGACTATCCATTTTGTTACAGCACTCATCAAGCCATGTTCATGATTCACATCAGAGTGTCAACACCAGCATTTTTGAACTCACTTTGAAAAGCACTTGCAGACAAAAATGTCTCATGCTTCTGTGGTAATTAAAGTGTGCCTTACATAGGCTCAAAAATACTTGATTTCCTACACAAATCCCATTTAGGGTTGTTTTATACAACCAATAGCATTAAGAGGTCTTTTCTCCATCACTTAATAATTGACACAGAATTGCTGAAGTGCGTCAGTGTAATGACTCCGGGTGGACATATTACAAAGTTTCCGCCCTTCCAACCAGTGCTCATGCTGTTAAAGGTATAGTTCTCACAAAAATGAAAATTCTCTCATTATTCACTTACCCTGATGCCATCCCATATGTGTATGACTGTCTTTCTTCAGCAGTACACAAATGAAGATTTTTAGAAGAAGATATAGCTCTGTCAGTTCCTTATAATGTAAGTAAATGTCCAAAAATTCCAAAAGTCACATTTGGCAGCACGAAAGTAATGCGACTCCAGTCGAACAGTGAATGTCTTCTGAAGTGAATTGATAGGTTTATGTAAGAAACAAGCCGATAATTAAAACGTTTTTAAATGGCCGAACTCTCGCATGTAGTTCGTTCTTCTGTTGTAAATAAGTGCCGCTTCCAAATTCTCGCGTGAACTTGCCGACGCGCTTATGTCACGCTTCACGTCAGCTGCTGGCAGGAGGCACTTTTTAAAAGTTAATTACGTTTTAATTATAGATGTATTTTTTAAACAAACATCGATTTTCTTCAGAAGACATTCATTGATCGACTGGAGTCATGTCGATTACTTTTATGCTGCCTTAATATGACTTTTGGACCATCAAAGTGCTGGTACCCATGTAATTTCATTATAAGGACCTGACAGAGCTCCATCTTTTTCTAAACATCTTCCACTGGTGGTGGTTGAGGAGAATCCCCCAATACTATGTAAATCGCTTTGAGTGCCTAGAAAAGCGCTGTATACAGTAAATGTAAGTAATTAGTTTTATTAGTATTATTATTTGTGTTCTGTTGAAGAAAGTCATACACATCTGGGATGACATCATAGTAAGTGAAAAATGAGAGAATTTTCATTTTTGGGTAAACTATTCCTTTAATATATATGCTTAATTAACAGTAAATGCATTAATCGCGATTAAGACAATTAATGTGTTTGTGACGAAGAGGAGGACATGGCTGGGCCATGAGGGTGTACGGCCAGCGCTGAATAAGATCGTCAGTGGGAGAGCGAGATAAAGGGGGGCCAGAGATGCCAGTTCGCGAGAGAGATTGCACGTGTCTGTGTGTCCCTATGTTTAATGTTGTTTTAAGTTCATTTATATCATTAAACTTTATGTTGACTGTTCAGCCATTTCCCACCTTCTCCTTGCCCGTCCTTTTAACTGTTACAGGGTTAAACTTATTTAAGTAAGCGTATGCATTAGCACGTTAATTTTGACAGCTCTTATGTTGACTGATCTTAAATGACTGAACAACATCAAAGTAGGGCGAGCTCCAGGTCACTGCTACCGATGATGTGGACCAATGGCAGTAAGAAGTTGATTAGCAGCCAGTAGTTTTCCTGAAAGTTCATGTAGGTGAGATATGAACCACCAAAAAAAAAACTCAAAACACCTTTTTGGCCAGATTAAGTTCGAAATGACATCACACTCCTTCAATTTCATATGAAGTATACCAGGACCTTAAGTGAATTAGATGAGGGGTGATTGTTTTTCTTACAGTCTTGGCCTTTACTGGGCCAACAGTTTCTCTTTCTCTTTTTGCTTCCTACCCTCTGCTACTATCTCCCTCCTTCTCTTTCAGCTGCTCTCTTATTCTCCCACACTGCCTCACAGGCCAGGACATCGGTGTCAAGTGTTTGACAGGGGTTGCTCTTTACCTGAGGTGATGTCCGGCATACTGTTGAGTTAGTGGTGTACCAACATAGATACAGGAACAGTCTGTGTCACATAACAACATGAAACACATCCACAGGAATGCAAAGAAGTGTAGTTTGTTCGTACATAAATACTGTTAAAATCAACATATGAGTGTTAATTGTCATCTCACGAAAAAATGCCCAGGCCACATTTCACTCTAAATATATTAAAAAATTATATTTTCTACCACATTGGAAACAAATTTCCTCTTTGATCTATCCATCTATCTAAATTATATTTTGCATAAAGTAAACACAGCATTATGTTTATGCATTATTTTTTAATGCATAACATTTAAGTATATTTCCCCCAAATTCTGCATTATCGTAAAGCATCTGGGCCTCGTTTCCTAAAAGCATTGTAAGTCTAAGTAGATCGTTAAATCCATCTTACGATTCTTCTTAGTTTTAAAGCACAAATACCAAAGCCATTGTAATTTTAGCATTACTTGAAAATATTCATAGATCTATGAGTGCTCTGGGGTAATCATATAGTACTAATGGCACCTTTCCACTGCACATTACGGTTTGACTCGCCTCAACTCTACTCGCTTTACATTTCTGAGCTTGCATTTCCATTGCAGTTTAGTGCCACCTCAACGTGGGTGGGGTTATAGGCTGATCGTCATAGTTGCGCCACCTCTACTGCCGTGACATCATCTTAAACAGGGCACAAACTGACCAAAACAATAACACGACCGCTAGCTGTTAGTTACTAGCTCATAGTACTGCATAAAGCAGTTGTGCACAGTTGCATGGTGATTTTACACAAGTGTAACTGTTAAATTGGCCTGGTTGTTTTAGAAGCTTCCAGTAGCTGGTCAACTGAATAAAGTGAAGCTTTCAAGCAGAGTATAGAGATAACGTATAGAGTTAACATAACAAAACATACCATCCTCCATCGCCAGTCCAGGGCACTCTCCCTCCCATTTCTCACCACTTTTCCTTGATGGTTCTGTCATCACTTTTACGTTTTTTTACTTTTCCCTACACTGTTGGTAAGTCCGGACACTTCCTGAAAGACTTTTTCGTTTCGCTCATCGCTAACGAGTGGACCATCTGCACCTCGTTTATTGACCACGATGTGGTTTTGCAGCCATTTCTTTTTTCACAATTTGAAAGTTGTGTGAAGAAATGATACTGTTATCGCGGTTGCTAACTTTAAAACTAGTGGGTTGATGTCGCGTGTCGGAATTCCAGTGATGCTGGTAGTGACGATTCTCCCTTACCAATCAGTGATCTGCAGGATTTTGACGTCACATATTAAAGCATGTCCTCTCATTTTGTGTTAAGTTCAGGTTTGGGAAAGCACATAAAAAATTATGAACATTAGTTAAATTGTTCGTAGAAAAAGATCAATCGTTATTGGGAAACAAGTCCCTGAACATTTTCCTTTTGTTTTGTTTTTAATTTTGATTTATCTCAGTGGTGATTCTCATTACATTTTCATTAATGTAATTCATTTTATTTATTTAAATCAGCATAGATTAAAGGCAGTACAACAAATACTACCATGATGTGTTAAGACAATTTACAATTTCAATATTTATTTATTTACAATTTGCTATAAATTATAAACTATATATTATATGAAAAGAATGTCTTAATGCATAAACAAACTAATAATCCATGCAAAACCCCTAATGTCCTAAAAATAGGCTTAGTTTTCTTTAAGCAAAATATAATTTATTATTACTTTCCATTTATAGTTTTCATTACAATTTAGCACATTTCTTTCACAAAATCTCTACTGTAATGAATCTGATCATTGTACTTTCATTGATCATTTACTAGTAAAACAAATGACTGCAATACAAATATTTTGTGGTATTTTAATTTAAAGCAAGATGGATTAAAAGCAGTATAACAAATACCACCCAAGATTAATACTTTTCAATTTAAATTATATATATATATATATATATATATATATATATATATATATATATATATATATATATATATATATATATATATATATATATATATATATATATATATATATAAATTATATATATATATATTAATTATATATATATATATATATATATATATATATATATATTATATATATATATATATATATATATATATATATATATATATATATATATAATTTATATATATATATATAATTTATATATATATATATATTTAAGTATATATATATATATATATATATATATATATATATATATATATATATATATATATATATACTTTTTCATATTATTAGAATGACATTTTTATGCATTATGATAATGAGAATAATGAGAATTACGGTAATAGGGGAATGTGCTTAATTGTCATGAAAATAACATCTCAGTGTACAAACTCCTAAAAATAGGCCTTGTTTTCTTTAAGCAAAATATATATATTTTTTTTAATTATTTTATTGTAGAATGAAATAATAGTCAGACATCATCTTGTCAAAAAATTCACCTGCAATATGTAATATTGAAAATAATCATAAACAAGAGCAATACATGTCAGTCCATAAGAGGACATTCAATGATATTTTAATGTTTTCTTCAAGTACTTTGCTTTGCAAAGACGATTCACAGCAAAAACCAAAATAACCCTGCAGTGACTGACATTTTTGGAAGTGCTGTGATGCTGACACCTCCCAAAATATGTCTCCTCACCTTCACCAGCTGCTCCCCACAGCTTTCCACTAAGAAAAGTAACCAAGAAACAATGTACATCCCAGACGTCATTTACTAGTTTAACTAAACACCCTCTTAGAAGGCAAGCATGCGCTAACTCAACCTCTTTCTTTTCCAGGTCCCGTTATATGGACTCTCCTTCAGTGTGGTGACTTCTACCTCAAAATCAAATGGTGCAGAATTCCCAGTACACTTGCACTGTTCTATCCGTGTTTTTGTTCGGTTGAAGACTTGAATTTGGTGGTGGTGTGATATTATTGGGGCCATATGACTGTCCAAGCTGGAAAAACAGAGGTGATGCTTGTTGACTTTGAGGGTATGGAGAACACTGACAACAGCATAAACAACTTCAATGATCCAGATTATCCCAATGGGATGACGGCTTTGATGGTAGACATGCCAGACTTTGGGCATGGCAACACTTATAATACAAAAGTGTTGTCACATAAAGAGAAGATCCCACAGAATATGGAGGTACTGCAATCACCTGTCTTGTCTCCTCACACCAGGAGAGGGCGTGCTAGTTGTGCTAGTCTAATTTCCAACTGGAAATTACTTGTGAACAGTGATGTGACACAAAGTGAGACTATATTTAGTAAACTTGCCAAAGAATGCTACGAGGACTTGTTTGTTGACAAACGATGTCTTGATGATGGGGAACAGAAGGTCATCATTAACATTGCCGGTCTTCGGTTCGAAACACGCATGAAGACCCTCAACCAGTTTCCTGATACTCTTCTGGGAGACCCTATGAAAAGAATGGACTATTTTGACCCAATGAGAAATGAGTATTTCTTTGATCGCAATCGTCCAAGCTTTGATGGGATCTTGTACTATTATCAGTCAGGAGGCAAGATCCGTCGGCCCGCAAACGTACCTTTAGATGTCTTTTCAGATGAGATCACATTCTATGAGCTAGGACAGGAAGCCATGGAACAGTTCCGCGAGGAGGAAGGCTTCATCAAAGACGTTGAGGTCCCCTTGCCTTCCAATGAGTTCTACAGACAGTTCTGGCTGCTTTTTGAATATCCAGAGAGCTCAAATGCAGCCCGAGGAGTTGCTCTCATTTCCGTCTTTGTTATTGTCATCTCCATCATCATATTCTGCATTGAGACTCTCCCGGAATTCCGCGAGGACCACGAGATTTTTCCAACCATCGGTTTTTCCTTGAACCAGACCCAGGGCATGGGCTTTCCCTCAGGTTCTCCACCAAGCGCCACTCCCAAAACTATTTCCAGCACCTTCTCCGACCCATTCTTCATCATTGAGACTGCTTGTATAATCTGGTTCTTTTTTGAGCTAAGTGTGCGTTTCTTGGTCTGCCCCAGCAAACAGAAATTCTTTAACAACATCATGAACATGATTGACATTGTGTCCATTATTCCCTATTTTGTAACCTTGATAACTGAAATAGTGACCTCTACTAATAAATCCAATACAGGGCAGAATATGTCCCTGGCCATCTTACGAATCATCAGACTGGTGCGAGTCTTCAGGATCTTCAAGCTCTCCAGGCACTCCAAAGGGTTGCAGATCCTGGGACAGACACTAAAGGCCAGCATGAGGGAACTTGGGCTGCTCATCTTCTTTCTCTTCATTGGGGTCATTTTGTTCTCAAGCGCCATCTATTTTGCTGAGGTGGACGATCCAAACACTCAATTTGCTAGCATTCCTGATGGATTCTGGTGGGCTGTTGTTACCATGACCACAGTGGGTTACGGAGACATGTGTCCCATAACACTAGGTGGTAAGATTGTGGGCACTCTATGTGCCATTGCTGGGGTGTTGACCATTGCCCTGCCAGTGCCTGTAATAGTCTCAAATTTCAACTACTTCTACCATAGAGAGACAGAGCAGGAGGAAAAGAAGCCCATTGCTGAAGCTGCAGAACAAACTGCAAAGTCAGAGAATGGTACAAAACATGGAAGTAGTTCCTCTCTGAACAGAGCAAATGGAAACTTGCAGACAGACAAATCAAAGTGTTAAAACATGAATACATATCAAAACTAATATGGTGAATGTCACAGAAACTTGTTGAGGTCATAATCCAAAATCAAAACGAAGCCCATTTCTAGAACCATTAAAAATTGACTTTTAATATTTTTAGCTTAGTATTTTCTTTATTAAATTAAAGTAAAACGTTTTACAAAGGTAGTACTAATATTACCATGCATAATGTATAAATACAAATATAATGTGTGTGTGTGTATATATATATATATATATATATACACAGTATATGCAGTGTGCGTATATATACACACTACCATTCAAAAGTTTGGGGTCACTAATGTTTCTCATGATCTTAAAAATCTTTGGATATGATGGCTTTGTTGACAAAAATATAAGTGTGCTTATAAAGATTTTATTTAAAAAAATTATAAAAATAAGTAAAGAATGAGTAAGTGACCCTAAACTTTTGAACGGTAGTGTATATATATATATATATATATATATATATATTTTTTTTTTTTTAGATTAAAGGCAATTCAAATTTGTTTTATTTCTTTTGTATTATGGTATTGAGAGGGAGAGGATTGTACTTAATTGTCATGACTAATGAATAATATCATAATGCAAGGTTGTTCTTGACATGTTATGAGATTAAGCCTTTTATTTTTAGTGCTTTTAGTATTTGCTGTATTTTTGAAATTCTTGGGAACGTAGGATGATATATTATATAAAAATATATCCTGACTTGAATTATATGAATGAGATTACCATTTCACTGAAAGTACAAGTATCATCAATCTTATTTTGGTAGATTTACCATCTGTGTTGCGTAATCCTATTATTAAATAATAATAAAAACCTAAACCATCTCATAATCTCATAAACCTACCACATCCGGTCTTCACTATCTCTAATAAAAATTACAGAGAGACTTTAATCAGTCTTATTGAGTGCTTGATATTTTCGCCAGCACATTTTGAGTACCTACAAAACAGATGCCTTTAACTTTTATTTCCTACAGCAATGTCACAGTTGAATGTTTTATGGGTGTGTTTGATGAAATATTTCCAGATTAAGAGGCATATTTCTTAATTTCATTATTTTACACTTGAAATTACAATCATTATTGTTTATATTATTACTGTGATCATTAAGGCACCTTAAAGGAGGCTCAGCCATTGAAAGGGGGAGACATTTATTTAGAGTTTTAACCTGCAGTCCATAATGTGAACGATAATCATTTATATGAGCATAATAGTGCCTATTACTGAAATGAAATGAACCAGTTATTTTTCAGGCATTCTGCAATACAGGTTTTATATTTAGTAGAATTAATTATTTCCTTTTATCAATGTAAAATGTTGTCTAGAGTGGTAAAATATAGCTATTCATAGACCTATAAAGACTAGTCTTTCTCTCACGTTCTCAGATACATTTTTAACATTGTCTGGACAATTTTTAGACCACATTTACATAACATAAATAACCATTGTAAGAAACGACTAGGGGAGCAATGATTGAGCCAAGGTCTCATTGTATTATACAAGTTAGTTTGCACATTTGAGGAGTGGTAATCAACTTCGTAACTTGATAAGATGCTCCCCTGGATAAACCTACTGGATATATACAACATATATGTTTTTGGTTTTTTTTGCTTTTGTTTATGTTAATAACTGCTGCTATTTTTATATTTACCTAAAGTTGTCATATTTGTATTTAGTGGAGACAAATAAACTGTATAAATGTATTTCAAGGACAGTTTTTCCAAATGGGCAATGTCTCTGTTTTTTTAGCAGGTACAAAATTTGTAAATTGTTTGCAAATCTGACATTTTATTAATGCACCTATTACCTCAATAGAACTGTGGTCCGTTGCAGACTAAACAAACATTGTGGTGATTTTACAAGGGAATGGACTGAGCATTTAAACTCAGAATTTAAGCTGTTTTATTCTATAATTAGAATTCACTTATTAATTAGAATGTAATTATTCACAGCCTTCAGAATATTAAAAAAGGACATTTTGGAAGGATTGGAAAAGAACTTTGAATTTTTAAAAATTGGAAAGAACTTGAATATCATGTGCTTAATCCAAGATATGATCATAGCTGGTCATAAATTATGAGACTGTAAATATATGACAAAATAAAGCTATTTAATGTGCTAATAGTTGTGTTGAGTGCTATGCTATATATAAAGTTTGTGTCCATGTTATTTTTCAACTATTTGACAGCTGAATATATTACTATTATTAGTAAAGTATTCAGCAGCTTTTTTGAAGGCAAAGTTCACCCAAAAATAAAAGTTCTGTCATCATTTACTGAGCCTCATTTATTTAAAGAGTTCTTTTGGAACCATATGGTGCCAAAAGTACAAATGCATGTGCATTAAAAATGACATGAATTCATGCATTTATGATAAAGGTATACTGTTGATATCACTCAAGGAGATCAATGTGCATATTAGCTAAAAGTATTTATTTTAAATCGATTTAACCTCGTGCGAGCCCATGTACACATGTGTGGACGTTGTATTTTGGCTTCGCTATACAAAACACATAATTTTGATTAATTTAAAACAACTGATCTCAGTTCAGGAGACTCAGGAGTGCAGTCAGTAAAGGGTTAATCTTTCTAGTCAAATGACCGAACAACATGGTGCCAACCACAGCAAAGTTTGTCTTTGAGAATAATGCCAACAAACTACATCTGGTAAGAAACCTAATTAAGTTTTCACATTGAACCTGTCTGAGTCAAAATATTAGAGTCTCTAATTTCATCCAAAATGCCCTTTTTAAAAATTTAGCTATTTATCTCGAAACGCCATGCTCCTGAACACAATGTACGTTAATGTGCACTTAAGCATTTTTTCCCTTTTCTATAGTTCTATATTTACTGTACATTATCACAATTAATGTGTTCATCCCAAAGATGAAAAATTTTGCTTTCAGAGGCTTTATATGGAGTTAGGATGAAAACATTTGCATTTCGAACTGTTCTGAGACCAGTACAGACTGGAGGTTAAGTAATTCACTAAATAGGGAACAGTAATTATCCTAAAGCTTTCCTCTGCAGATAAGTGCCTTCACTCCTAAACCAAGGTCACTCCCACCGAAAGTTCAGTTTCAGGCTGCAGATGATGTTTGAACCTCTCAACATGTTTGGCAGAGATGGGGCAATGATAATCAATCCATAGATTCAGAATTTATAATGTATCATTTTATTTTTAACATGGTTGGCAGTGATTGGATGATGGTAGCCACTACTTTGAATCAGAATAAATTATGCTAATTTCTGATGTAATGTCTGTAATGTCTCAA
The DNA here is from genome assembly GCF_025860055.1 of Xyrauchen texanus. Lineage (NCBI taxonomy): Eukaryota > Metazoa > Chordata > Actinopteri > Cypriniformes > Catostomidae > Xyrauchen > Xyrauchen texanus. Next base: position 34,942,900 of record NC_068300.1, on the reverse strand, counting down.
AATATGAATAATCAACACGCCTGGAAACATAATAGACAATTTTTAATAAAAACTAAAATCTGACTTTCTATAATTTGGTATTATTTAAAATTTCAAAACTTAGTCCTGATGTCCACATAGGTTGCCATAAAGTTTTAGGAAAAATATTTGCTTTAGAATTTTTGTTTTAGTTTGTTTGTTTGTTTCTGTTTTTGGCATGTTTATTATGTGCAACAAGTTACCAATCAAAAAGAAAAATGGAAAATGCACACAGCAGTCACGCTCGGGTCTCAGGAGGTTAAATGTAAAATTTCGATGTAAGCTTTAGATACAATTTTTTGATAGATTTTGATTTTTTTTAGCTAAATGTCAAAAAATTAAACATACACTATTCATGTTTAACAGTAACACAATGTGTTCTCTAATAACAGTCTAATAAGAGGAAAGTAAAGAAAGTGTGCCAGGAAGTTATCTGGCGGTCAGGTCTTTGAGGTCCCCCACCTTTCTGTAAACCCCTCTGATTCATTCACTTACTGTGTGTTATACAAGATGCCCTCATTACAGACTATAACAGGCTTGGCTTTCACTGTAACATGAGGCCTCCTCTTTTTCTCCTTCATCAGAGACAGATCATAGCCTCTGTTTCCCTTTTCCTCTCTCATTGTTCCTAAGTCATTATCACAATCCATCTCTGCCTTCAGTGAAAAATTATGACACGAATCTTGGGCACAACCTTGCACATATATTCGGCCTCACAATTATCCATTCTACCCAGTTTCCTCTAAAGAGACCCCATGAAGTGGCTTGACAAGTGTTTGGTTCCTATGTTGACCTTATGTGGGATGTACCAAAGGGCATCCATTTTTTAATAAATAGCCAACAGGCTTTGGTTAACATCACAGCTGTGAACCATGATTTCTTGCTGATGTCAAAGGCTGGTGGTATTGGTTGAAGGACATTTTTATTCTAGAGAGCATTTTATTGGACAAAAATTTGGACACACCAATAAGAAGAGTCATCTGTACTTTTGGTCCATTTTCCTAGAAGAGAAAGACTGTAAGATTTTAAATTTGTCAACCTTCATGAGTGCACTATATTATTGTAGGCCTACTTATAGCTCATAGCTTAGCCTCAAAGCTAACAAGATACAAGACTTACATTTTTATTTCACGAGGTCTTTAAAACTCATGTTGAAATGTACAATTAAAGTTAATTAGGTAATATAAACATTACAGAAACTTTAATAGATAGCACGAGGTTGCCCCCATGACAGCTAGCCGATCACCACTGGCTAGCTCTGGCTAGCAATGTGTTGCTAAACCATGTTTTCATAGCATTACCTCCCTTTTCACCTACCTCCCCTCACTGCACAGAGAATGACCCACACAGACAGGCTCTGTGACACCCATTACCTGCATTCATAGTACTTTTGTCTCATAGTGGTCTGACAACAGCCCCGGGAGTGATCACTTAAATAGGTAACACTAGCCCAAATACTGCCGGCTTCTAACAAGAGACAATGGCCATTGGTCAAAGAAAGTACTGAAACAGTTTTGGATGGAAGCATAAAATGTGACATGGCACATTGATGTAAGAAACAGATCTGTGAGCAGGACAAGAAGGTGATGAGAGAAGCTGTCACTGCACTGCTGCGTTTATTCCTGTTCCTGAATGCAACTTTTGATCAGGGTATCATAATCATAATTATGATAGTCAGATCTATTACACACAGTAGCAAGCAGGTTGGAACCAAGGTTATTTTTTATTTATTTTGTTTCTAGTTGTTATTCACATTTTAATTACTTTTATTTCGTTAGTTCCACTAAAATGCAAACAATATGTTAATGTAATTTAAAAATGTAACAATATTACATTTCTCGGAGCCATCTGGTGTTATTACTAAGCTATAGTGGCATTTTCATGCTTAATTAAAGTGGTTGTAAAGGTTTAAACTTTTATAATATACCATATATCTAAAGCTAAAATGTATTTGTCCTAATTTTCTATTTTAGATTGTTTTTCAGTCATGAAATTATTTAGTTCCGTTTAAGTTAGTTTCAGTATTTCCAATTATGTTGTCTTTTTTTATATAATTTTTTTTTTAGCTTCATTAATAAATATAACACTGGATGTAGTAATATGGTAAGCACTTTTGACATTTAATCATGTGCAGGATATGAGCTAGATATCTAAAATTACATTTTCAGTATTTAAAATGCAAATTGCTGTTAGATTTTATTCCCTGCACACTTCCCATTCCCCAGTCGCTCGTTTGCTCCTGTCCGGTTCCGAAATGAGACCATGGCCAGTTTGACGTCTCTTTCGGGGCCTGCGAGCAGAATGAGTCTTCAATCGCTGTATCGGAGAACGCACTGTCAGACGCTGAGGACTCGACTGGGCTGACACCTTCGGGTCTACCCACCCAGTCTGAGGCTGACGCAGAGCTGACAGCCATGCTTGCCAGGGCTACCGCGAGTGTCGGGTTGGACTGGAACACTCCACCCTTCCCTGAGCACTCGCGGGTTGATGATTGGTTCCTAGGTTTGGGGAGCTGCTCACAGAGGTGCATGACGAGGTCATGGAGGGTACTTTTTGCTGCCTGAAACAGACTTCCGGGTTCTCCACAGGTACACGGAGGTCCCTCAGGTAGATAAGGCAGTTACGATAAACCTGTGCCCGTGAAACGCTGCCACCTGGCTGGATCGTCCGGAGCTCCCCTCCAGAGCATGTAGGACTACGTTGTCTCTGGTGACCAAAGCCTACAGTGCTGCTGGACAGGCCACCTCCGCCCTGCATGCCATAGTCCTCCTGCAGGTACACCCTGCATGTTTTTTGCAGTGTCATCCCCACTCATATCTATAAAAACCAATGTGTTTATCGTTAAATTACTACTAGAGCACAAAATTGCCCCTGGAACCCATAGAGGGTCCGAGATCCACCCACCACAGTCACAAAAAATCCTATTCTCTTTGTGTGAATTGATAATTTTGTAGAAATCTGTTGAGTATTAAACATTTGTATGAATGAATAGGTATTGAAATAACAATATATGTAAGTAACTTTATTTTTGTGGGCAGCTATTTTTTTTTTTTCACTTGAGCAACTGCCCCCCAAAATTCTGTGTATGGCCCTAGGAGACTGACTCGATTACATCATTCACAGTACGTCATGGGAGCGGTTGCTCTGAGGCTTTCGTTTGGCTGCGGTTCCCTGATTGGTGGATTTTTCTCTGCTGTACCATGGATAATTTAGTTGTTTAACAATAATTCTGCTATCAAACATGATTTTTAAACAATAAAGTTGAAATAACGCAGACTAATAGCTTCAACGGAAGCATATGCCATCAATAAACAACCTCTGTCTGTCGTTATAGGTTTATAAGTTGTTGTTGAAAATCAATTAGTTTAGAGGATAAATTAGTCATTTTTTTTTACTTCCAGAACCAGACTTTTGCACTCTATTGCATTTTGAACGTGAGTTAATGATTGTGAAATTCTACTAGTGAAAATACCGTTACAGACATTAAGAATTGTGGATTTTACTAGTTGAAATTCAATTTTTAAAATCAAGAATTGGAAATTAACTGAGAAATAAAATTTTTATATATATCAAGAATTAATGTTGTTACTAGTGCAAAACCAATTTTTTAAATAGGTGAAGTACATCACAAAATGTTCACAGTCCCAATTAAGTCAACACATTTTTTTATGACTTTGCAATCTCTGGCTCTAGAACAATTAAATCTGAATGATTGATATATTTGTTTATGTGTGTGAGTGTGTATGTGACTAAACAAGGAACACAGTGTGTGTGTGTGTGTGTGTGTGTGTGTGTGTGTGTGTGTGTGTGTGTGTGTGTGTGTGTGTGTGTGTGTGTGTGTGTTAGACACATTCTTATGACAATGCTTCATGCATTTATACATTTGGGTAATAATTTTGTATAGCACAATTAACAGTGTCTAACCAACAGTTGAAATTACATTTCTAATTTAGAGGCCTTTTTATCCTATACATATGTTTTTATTATCTAGGGCATATCCTACATCCCACGCCACAGATGTCAACACATGGTTAAGTGAAAACAAGTTAAAATATCTCTTGTGTATTTTTAAACATATCTCAACGTCATCATTGTGTTTACAGACATAATAAATGCTCCTGCAATGAATGGTATGCATTACTGGAATGACCTTTGCTCTTTCTTTCTGTTACCTCATGTACCTGAAATAAGTCATGATGTACTCAGAATCAGAATAAGCTTTGTTGTCAAGTATTCTCTTGTACACAAGGAATTGTTATTTATTTATTTATTTTTTGTGATAGGTGAAACAGGTGCACACAGAACATTACAGTGAGACACAGAATATAAAACAAGGTAAGAGTATACATAGACATACAAATAATAGGACATATAACATAATGTGCAAGTGGTAATGATGTCCAAGGTAGGGTATGTGCAGTTATTGAATTAAATATGTGAATTTACATTATTGCGCTATGGGGGAGTCCTGAGGCAATTTAACTGTTCATGTGGAAAATGGCCATGGGTAAAAACTGTTCTTGTGCCTGATGTCCTGACGCTCAGTGCTCTGTAGCACTGGCCAGAGGGCAACAGTTCAAAGAGGTAGTGGGCAGGGTGTTTGGGGAGTGTTTTTACCAGGATGTTTCCTAACTTGGAAGAAGTACAGGTCTTGGAGGGTGGGCAGGGGGGCACCAATAATCCTCTAATCAGTCCTGACTGTCCATTGTAGTTTCCATCTGTCAGATTTTCTGGCTGAACCAAACCAGACAGTTAAACATGTACACAGGACAGATGCAATGATGGCTGAGTAGAACTGTGTCAGCAGCTCCTATGGCAGGTTGTACTTCCTCAGCTGGTGAAGGAAATACAACCTCTGCTGAGCCTTCTTCACAATGGAGTCTATGTGAGTGTCCCACTTAAGGTCCTGAGAGATGGTGGAGGCCAGGAACATGAATGACTCCACTGCTGCCACAGTGCTGTTCAGGATGGTGGTGGGGGAGTAGCAGGGGTATTTCTCCTGATGTCCACTATCATCTCTACTGTTTTGAGCAAGTTCAGCTCAAGGTTATTGTGACTGCACCAGACAAACATCTGATCATACTCCTGTCTTTATGTAGACCCGTCACTGTCGCGGATTAGGGACGATGACCGTGGTGTCATCTGAAAACTTCAGGAGCTTGACAGTGGGATCCTTTGCAGTGCAGTCATTCATGTACAGTGAGAAGAGCAGTGGAGAGCGTATGCATCCCTGAGGAGCACCATGCTAATAGAGAAGGTCCCGGATATGAGTTTCCCCAGTCTCACTAGCTGCTGCCTATCTGTCAGAAAGCTGATGACCCATCAACAGATTGGGGTGGGCACATAGAGCTGGGTAAGTTTGGTTAAGAGAATATCAGACATGATGGTATTGAACACTGAACTGATGTCCACAAATAGGATCATTGCATAAGTCCCAGGTCTGTCTAGGTGGTTTGACAGCGTCATCCACAGGCCTTTTTAGCTCAGTAAGGAAGGGGACTGCAATGATGGTGAAGCATTTGAAGTAGTAGGAAACTTCACACTGCTCCAGTGATCTGTTGAAGATCTGGGTGAAGATGGGGGCCAGTTGGCCAGCGCAGAATTTCAGACAGGCAGGTGAAACACTTCTGGGCCTGAAGCTTTCCTAGTCTTTTGTTTCCAAATGACCCGGCACACATTCTACTTGCATATCATAAGTGCAGATTGAGTAGCAGGTGGGGGAAGTAGGGGGGTTCCAGGAGGTGTTGGTGTGTGTGTGAAGTGAAAATCAGAGTGGGGGAGGGGTATGAGACTGGGCTTTTCAAACCTGCAGTAAAACACATTCAGTTCATCGGCCATTAGTTGACTCTCTACAGAGCGAGGGGGAGGTGTCTTGCTCTTGGTGATGCTTTTCAGGCCTTTCCACACAGATGCAGGATCATTGGTTGAAAACAGTTTTTCAGTTTTCTAGAGTAGCTTCTTTTAGCCATTCTGATTTCCTTACTTAGTGTGTTCCTGGTCTGGTTGTACAATATTTTATCCCCACTTCTGTAAGCATCCTCTTTGGCATGACAAAGCTGTTTGAGTTTTCCTGGTCTCTTTTACTGGTCTCTTATGTCAAAATCTCAGTAGTTGTTTTGAATAAACTTAAGTGGAACAGTGAGTTAGCAATTGTTTTGGCAGAATATGTGACATTTTTCTTTTTTTACAGTTTACATTATTCTATGCAGCAACACTAATAATTTTTTTGAAAGCTGGACTTTGAAAAGTCCAGCTTTCAAATGTTAAGAGCTTTTTTGGTCTGACATTGGTGCTAATGACACTAGCACATTTTAAGTTTATACACTTTAGTTAACCCAGGGACATAGCCACAATGAAAGTATGCCACTCCATTTCAAATCTGAATTAAATATAGTAAATTGTAACAATGTGATTGTGCACTGAACCCTCAAGAAACGGCAGCACTATAAGATTTTTTAATGCTTACAGACAGAAGTCACAACTTTGGATTGTGTTCACCCAGTAGCGCATGGCTGATGCCTGATGTTCTTCACCTATCATTTGCATAAAATTCAGCATTTCTTTGACTCTATGACTGTTGCTTTGGACCACTTTCAATCTCTTAATTGCCAATGCTAGCCCACCCCTCCCTACTGTTTCCATAGAGAATACATTGAAAAAGTCTGCTCATCTCCATGCTAGTAGGAATCTACCCAAACTTCAGTTAGAAATAAAGAGTGCTCAATTAGGTTAGGGTGTGTGGGACATAATATGTGTCCTAAATAATAAATAATATAGGGGTAGTCTACAGAATGTCATTTCTAGGTTAGACACTATCCATTGTGCATTACACAGATGTAAGTAATGTGCATGTGAAATATTGCACATGGAAAATAATAATTTAATGGACGGGTCATAAGGACAAACCATTCATATTTTATTAGATATCCAGAATTGATGAGATGGCCATATTTAATTTAGGTCTTTTGAATCCTTCTGTCCCATCTGGTGCTTTTGAAACCAGTATATGCTGCATTCATAATGATTGAATAATTATCCGATATACATCTCAATTAGCAGTTGAAGACATAATTCACTCTTTGTAGAACAATAATTCTTTAAACACAGGTGCATTTTGCAGAATACATGAAAAATATGGTGACTTTAATAGACTTCTTTTTTTTTTACTGTCAATTACAAGTTAGAGTACCGGCCGATATAAAGGACAGTTGTGTGTGTGTGCAATTCCATTTGTGTATGTACTTTTGATATCTTGACATAGCCAATTATTTATTTTTTCTCCCCTTTTTCTGTGTTCTAAGTCCTTGTGGTGGCATAGTGACTCTGGGTGGCGGAGGATGAATCCCAGTTGCCTCTGCATCTGAGCATCAATCCACGCATCTTGTCACGTGGCTTGTTGAGTGCATTACCACAGAGACATTATTCTCGCTATTCTCAAGCTATTCTCTGAGGCATCCACACACAACTCACCACGCACCCCAGAGAGCGAACCACATTATAGCGACCACAGGTAGGTTACCCAATGTGACTCTACCCTCCCTAGCAACCAGGCCAATTTGGTTGCTTAGGAGACCTGGCTGGAGTCACTCAGCACTCCCTGGATTCAAACTCACACAAGGCCTTTAATTTGGTTGGTAGCTCTCTCTATCTCTCTCTCTCTCTCCCTCTCTCTTGTTATTTGGCTATCCGACAGTCTGTTTGACTATCTAGCTAACTAGCAGGCTGATTGAATTTCTTTAATGTCTGTATATCCATCAAACTTTTAAAAGTTTAAACTGCATTATCTAAAGCCCAAAGTATACATCTGTTAAGGCCAATTCACATTGCCCCAAAAAACTCCAACATCAACTGGGCCATTGCTGTCACAAAGAAGCACTTGAAGAAGATGTAATCGGCACTAAACAACAGGAAACAAAGGTGGACACAACAACAGTGAATGTGCACGTCAAGAGCGCATGTGTGAGGAGGTCTGCAGATCCATGCATTTGTATAATTCGAATCTGAAGAAATATAAATACATATTTATGGGTTTAAACTCCTGAAGAGAAATATATCGATGTCTCATAGCAGTCGTAGAGCGTGGACAGTCAAATGAAGTGCACATTGAAAGGCATTGAAAGGAGTGTTCGAGTGTATCCATACGCTAAGCGTTCATATGAGAACCAAACTATACTTTGGGCTTAAGTTGTTGTTCCTGTTTTATCTTATACCCTTATGTTTGTGTATGTGCTCTGAGGATGCTTCACTTGACTGGGCTCAAAACATGATTTACTTTATGGCCTAGATTGTGGAGATGGCTGCTCACTGCATTTCTTTCCAGTGTGCAGAATGTACTGAACCTCACACACAGCTGATTTGTATTTATTTGTATTGTTTTACTCAGCAGGAAGATACTTTCTGCCAGAGCTTAATGCTTAGTTTGGAATTAATGTGTTGTTTAATTTAGTTGGGAGATTTGGTGTTTTAATCCAGGAGTTGAAGACATTTGCTGTAAGTGACTGCAAGCAATTTGGTTGTAGCAGCTCATGGAAGTCTACTCACTTGAGTCTATCTGAACCCTTAAACATTTTTAATCGAGACTATTTAACCTTTATTTCCTCTAAGAATACATTCAAATGTGGTGTTATATACCTGACTATTTCAGGCAGAGAACCCAGTAACCTTCCTATTACCTCATACAGAGCCTTGACAGTGTGTGTTTCAAAACAGCTCAACGTGCAACTCTAAATATTCAGAAAGATGCTCATCTGTATTCTCCTTGAACTTCTCACCATGTACTGCTGACACCAAGCATCACACTATACTATTCTGGCTTTGCACTGCCTTTGAAGCGCAAAGCCTGGCAACACTGATTCTCATTCTTGTGCAAGTGAGGATTTTGGTCTCCCCCTTACCCAATTGACAGTGCCAAAAATAACCTTTGCAACAATCCAGACCAGCTCAATTTGCTGGTCTACCTACAGATACACGGAACATTCCGACAGAGAACTCGTTAAAGATGGAGTGAACTCATGCAAGTTTAACGACTCAGGAAAAATCTTCCGAACCATCTGAGCTGGCACCAAACCAGGCTTTGACAATAAGTAAAACTACATACCAGCTAAACTGATACATTTTGGGGGAGGGGGAAGTAAGTAGATATTATGTTTTGGTGACTTCAAGGAGAATACACTAATGAATGGGCCAAAACAAATAGTGACCGACGTGAAAAAGACACCTCAGACTGGGCGAGACAGAAAGGGAGACAATACGAAAGTAAGAAAAGACAGATGGAGAAAGCGATAGAGGGCAATTATCTGCTGAGGGACAATTATCACCTTACCAGCTCCACAGAACTTCACAAAGTAAGACAGAACAGTGACAGTAGTGTTTGTTTCTACAACATGCTACAAGCTGTATAATGTAGTAACAATGCTGCAATATTGTGCAATTGGCAAAATGATTTTGTTTATCATATTTATTATTTGCATTATCCTCTGGTGAATATGTGGTCAATTTCTTTTTCACTCAGTCAAATGGAACCTGATAAAAATCTCACATGACATGCAGGTTAAGCTCGTTTAGCCACTCACTATAGTTCGGCCAGGAAAACACCACCAATTTTGATCTTGTTTATTTGACATTTGTCAATCATATTTGTGAGGTCTGGGCATCCGATGGCTCTCCTGATTACTGTCGGTAAAGAACAGCAAGATTTTGGCCATGGCTCTGGACACTTGGAATCTGGCTTGTCTGCTGGTCACTGGAAGCAATACGATATGGAGTGATTGTGATCAGGCCGGCAAGAGACCCAGCTGAAATTCTTTCTTGTGACTTTTTTTTACTAAACTTAGACTTGCCACATTATTATTTAAAGCATGACACTTGGCTTACAGCATCATGTCAAGTGAATTCAACTTATGACATTATATCAGGGAGCAGTGTTGGGAGTAATGGATTACATGTAATCCAGGATTTTGTAATCAGATTTTTAAAGTACTTTTAATTAAAATGCATTATATTTTTAAATTTACAAACCAAGATTACAGTTACATTTTTTGGATTTCATATAGATTACATTATCTCTCAGTCTTTATTTTCTAAATCAATATAATTCTCTCTCCTGTGCACACTGGATGGGTGCGTTTGGACTAAATGTCACCCTATACGGACCGAATTATTTGTATTTTTTTAAACCTTGGTGTACCCACATAGACCATATTCTTCTGGAGCTAATACAGTCCTGAATCAACTTTATACTTCTTTAATAACCAACATTGGGGTAAAATTGGAGGAAAGAAACATTCATTGCTGTCGGCTCTTTAGCTGTAATAAGCCATGCAATACCACCATGTAAAAAAACGTTAAGCTCCTGTTTTCAGTTGCGTTTGCAAATTTATTTATTTATCTATTTTCGGTTTTCAATTTTGTTCCTTGAATCTGCCCATGAAGCCTGTTTATTTTGTGTCTTAAGACTGCTCTCCTTGGCTATGATTAGGATGTAATTGTACTATTTTTTTAAACTACTGTATGTGCAATATTATGCAATATGCAACAATAATTATTTTGAATAATAGTATGCTACATTGTTGTCACATGACCTCACTACATTACATGTTTAATACTGGTGTCTCCAGTTATCATCTTGTGAATAAATATGGTAGGCCTAATATTGCATTTTAATCCAAGCTTGTCAACATTTCTTAACTTTTGGCTGTCTAATCAAAAAATGAGTAAAAAAAATTATGTTCATCACACTGAAAAGAGAAAGCAGTGTGCAGGTTTTTGAAATAATCCATGCATATAGACAATGTGTATACTCTAAACAGTATACATACAAATACAGTAGACATAAATTGTGTACTGTACATACTGAATAAATACTAATAGTATGTAAGTGTGCTTTTCCAAACATATCCTCTGTCACACAGTTATGTTAATGTCAATGATAACATGGGTAAACAGAGAGTGAACTTTTTATTTCTCCACTTCAGCTTACCTGTTCTCATGTATACTTAAATGTTTGCCACATCTGAGGACAGAGACGATCATGAGTCATGCTGCTTAACATTTTATAGAGGTTGATTTATTCGCATGACAAATGCCCATGCGTTTAATTGTATGCCTGTGTGTGTGTGTGTGTGTGTGTGTGTGTGTGTGTGTGTGTGTGTGTGTGTGTGTGTGTGTGTGTGTGTGTGTGTGTTTCCTCTGTATGTAGAGACACCATTCATCATTTTCTTCTCGTTCCTTCTCATTTTCTTTGTATTTTATGTCCTATCTTTCATACCTGCCCAATCAAAACAGCTCAATACTTTTCTTTTCTTTTCTGTTTTTCTTTTTTCTCCTAAGAACAACAGCCCACCTTGTAAGAAATGGACTCAGACACAGCACATTTGCCTTGACAGACAGGTAAAATATAGCACTTTCCATATATATGGTGCTCCATGACTTTTTAAAGGCGTTAGAAGCACTTTTTTTTATTATTTATTTAATTTATTTATAAATGTATATACAATTAATTCATTATACGTTAATTTAGCATGAAAAGTAGATATTTTTAACACATCAAATGCCCCACACCATTTAAGGATAAATGGTGATTTTGTGACTTTATGACCATCTTGACTATATCCAATCATTTTAATCATAATTTTGTCACAATCTCTTGAATTGATATTTAATTCAATTCAGTGTTTTTTTTATTTTTTTATATTAACCAATTTTAATCACAAAAATGTATTATTTGTGTTGTGGATACGCTGTTTCCTTAAAAATGCACTACACGTAATGCAATATCCCAAACAGTCTAAACGTGAAGAATTCACAACAAAGTAACTTCTTAAAAGTAATGAATACTTCAATACATTCATTATATGCTGTTTATATTATATTATATTAGATATAAAAATTATAGTTTTAGGACATTTTAATTGATGTTGTTTAATCTTATACTTCAATGTGTTTGGACATTTTTAAATCATTGAATGTTGTTTATGCATTTTCAAATATTTTCATATTTGATAAAGGTTTGATCTGTTACAGTTTCATACATGTTTTTGTAATTCTGCACATTATTGTCATATAAAATGTTATTTTTGTAGGAGAGATACCATTTTAGTCAAAAAAATTTACTAAAATTAATGACTGATATGATGAAATATTGGCTACATTTAAAGGATTATTTTTTATGTTTTTTTTTATAAACATATACTACATAGGCACAAAGACCAATATGGCATATTGAAGCATATTACAAAATTTCTGATTTATTTTTGTTGCATGCACACTTTTTTATTATTAATTTATTTAAATGTAAAATTATTTGGAAATCTTACAGTTACACAAATCACACAAATCTTTGTGATCAGAAATAACAAAAAACTAAAATATCACACAGTTTCTGTGACTACTTAGACATTTAGCAAATATGTAAACTGAATAAAATAAAACAGGTCATATCTAGTTTGATCTCCTGAGGTTGACAATGGTCCGTTTAATGCTTTATATACCACAGTTAGTTCCAGTCCTCAAATCTGATTGGACGAGAGACGTTCAATGAGCACTGATGGTCTGACAGCATCAGCACTCGGACGCTTCACTTTGTGTGTATCACCCTGCTTGTGTTCATGCTGTTCTAAACTAAAGTGTAAGAGCAGTGCAGATGTGTTAGAAGTTACTGTCTTTATTTTTGAAATTACATATGTTAGCCAGCAGGTGGTGGCAAAAGATTATTTTTGTGTGTAATATGAGCCAGTTGGTGAAGTAAAGTGAATCCGTTAGTCATTGTTTACATAGAACATTGCTCCAGCATTTGCGCACTGGCTACCCAGAAATAGAGAGAAATACCCCGCTTGGACGTCTATATTGCACTGAGAAAACTGACCTTCAGAAAGCTGTAAGCATCTCTGATTGGGTGTTGCAACAGGTGATTGCACACGCTCCAGCTCTCTCTCTCTTTCTCTCTCTGTCTCTCTCACACACACACACACACACACACACACACACACACACACACACACACACACACACACAGACAAACACACACACAGAGAAACACACACATCCATCCATCTATCCTTGTTTATCCAATGACTTGTTCGAAACAGCACAAACCGTGATTCTATTTCTGAAGTGAACATTTTGAATAACTAATGAAGGCTTGGATGGATCATTTGTTTTGAATCAGTAATGGCAGATTCTGATTCGTCACATAATAAAGTAGTTCCATGCATAAATGCGTTTTTACGACCATACTCAGTTTTTGCGAATTTTTTTAAATGTAGTTGTTCATTGAACTGTTGTATATCAGCAATATCACACTCGCAATCGTGCTATATGGCCATACATCAGCACTGCTGTAATTACCTGCGGCCGAATCACAGCAGTGCTGATATAGGGCCATATCACACTCTTGCTCGTGTGATATTGCTTAAATATTTCATTTTTCAGACCATACCAATCCAAATGCAAAAATAGAAAAATGGTTTGAAACTTTAATTTTTCATTTTTCTGGCTACTTCAAGAATGGACAATTGTCATTTTCTGTACTTTTCTTCAATTTTACTATTTCTAAATTGTGACTTTAGAAATTATTTTTTACATAATTGACTTATCATCAATTTTCAATGTTTCCATTTGTTTGTCTTGCAATTTGCGCTGTGGGCTGTACTATTAGCGCGGAGGTGTGGGTTAGGGAGCGGACTGCATGCATATTTAGGAGTTGTTTAAAAGGCTTGCCGAAGGCACACGTGCCACCTTTGGGCTAAGCACGTCTCTACACTTTAAGTGGGTTGTGCAACCATAAAGGATTCGGCTTTACGTTGGACGCTCCATGCAGAGGATAATAGGGGTTTGGACACTTGCTGGGCACTGAGTTCTTCACTTAGCCAGACACCATGCAGCAGTTTTCTTCCAGTGAATATCATACAAGGAGAAATGGACCTGGTAAATTACAAGTGTTCCGTATAAAGGCCTTACTACATAAAAAAATATATATTAATAATAATAATAGTAATAATAATAATTAGGTTGCGACCACTGTTAGCCTTTTAAACTCCCCATAGTCCATGCAGTAATAAGCAGCCCTTTCCCTATCCCACACCTTTATACAAATGGTACAACCCACAGCGCAATTTGCAAGACACAGAAAAATGGGAAAATAGAACATTAGTCACATTTTAAAAAAAGTTAAATTGAAGAAAATAAGAGCAAAGATCAATTATCCATTCTTGTAACTGTAACTGTAACTGGAAAAAGTGAAAAATGAAAGTTTCAACCTGTTTTTCTATTTTTGCATTTGGATTGGTATGGCCTAAAAAATGAAATGTAAAGCGTTAAATGGACCGACAACATTTTCTGAAGGTAAATAATGTTCTTTCAATGATGATTTGTTGAAAAAATAAATCTCACTATTTTGTAGTCCATTTGTACCGTGCAGTTGTGTCTGGTCAACCCAATGACCCTGAATACTCCATGTAAGAAAACAAAGCAAAATTATCAACAGCATTACAGTATGAATCTTGTGATGTTCCTTGTTTATGCACATAAGAGTCAACAACCACATTTAAAGTCATACCTGTGCATTATCGTTTCTCGATTTAAATACAAAAGGCAGGATGTCCCCTTTAGCTCCCCGGCTGACCAAAATAAAGCAAATCTAACATAAGTGTTGACCTCCTTCTGAATAATTAAACTACTGGAGTTGAGTTAAACTCATGTGAATTATTCATTTGGGTGACTTAGAGGTAACATGGTGTTTCCTGACCTATATCTGTTTGAAAGATGCCAAAAAGACACAGGATCTTGCGATAAGCCTGATTTTGACTTGCCTATGATCACTTCAGGGAATTTAAGTTGAATATCTACTCTGCTGCAGACTTTGTAAGCACAGGTTATGTTTCGCCAGCCAGATTGAATTCTGCTGTGACAGGCTTCGGCTGTCATCAATTGTCAAGTGTTTTGATGTTATCAGAATGGAACGGAATTAGTAAATAAGGTGTCAAACGAGGGCCAGATCTAGTGGGGTGCTGGGGTGGGCTTCCCCAAACCAAATTATCCCTATAAGCCCCCAAGTGGAAGTGAAGACGATTTGTATCCTCATGGCCCTAGCCCTAACAAAATGTGTCGGGTCTGAAGACTTGCACAATAGCCCATAAATACCATTGTGTCAGTATAGTTGGTGTCATAAGTAGGCAATAGTGATAAACAAAGATGCCTTGATTTCTGTCAACAAGCAACAGGAGAAAACATGGTTGAACCTGTTGAGCAATCCAGAGACAATTCACTCTGAAATGATTGTGCCATCATGTGGACAGTTTAAAAGTGCATTAGTCCTATGTGATGACTTGATTCATTTCATGAATGTGCAAGAACAGTTGTGTCTTAACAGATCTTCTACTAAATTAAAGGTCCAATTAGCCATTAAAGATACAGGGAGACCCTAAGCTAACCCATTACCTAACCTAAACCCTTTCGGAGTTGGCACAATCCCCTTTTGGAGTAACCCCGGCCACTTATGGAGTAACTCCACCCTCTTTTGGAGAATCTGCCCCCATTTGGAGGCCTCCAACCTGCATACCTAGTTGGAACATTCAGGTTTTTAATGTCAATATTCAGATTCATAATAGTTGTCAGCTGAGGGCGCTATTTTGCTCGGTTGCATAAAGACCCTTAACAGCCATTTTGCAAAGTAAACCTTAAAGGTAGTAAAACTTCAGGTAAAATCTGGCTCACAGTAGTAAAATCCTTAAGCTCTTAAACCCACCGGGGGGGTTGTGGGGAGGTGCTCTATGGCAAGCCGTTTTAACACTTAATATCTTGAAGTCCCTGGATGCATACATTAGGCATATGTGGTATAATTTTGAATCTTAGAATCTGAACTTTTTAGAGAACCCCATCACTTTTGCATTTACTTAAAATAATAACAAAAAAAAAAACACCTGAAAACATGCGTGTTGCAAATTTGCCCCACCTAGAGGTTACGTTGTACACATTTTTTAATTATTATAAAATTCCTTCACATAGTACTAACATGGACAAGTCATGTATCAAATGAAAGCTTGAATGTTGCCATAATATCACAGTTTGAATTATTTTCACAAATGTCATATTGTGAAATTTTATTTCGTTAAGATGCATAAAATGCAAATATCTATTTTATGTGCTGACCACTAATCTGTAAGCACCAAATAACCTCAAAAATCATATCAAATCTTACCTTGGGTTGTTAGCTTTAAACAGATTTAAAGAAATTACTTGTTTGTTGGTTTGCTTTAGTGAATAATCCTATGTGGTGTAAAAAGAAATTTAAAACAAAATATGAAGTCTGGACGAAAAAGTATACTCTGCTTTCCAGTGACACCTAGATTGGGCTTCTAGACTACTGAAAAGCCAAGATATTCAACGAAACAGTGTGGAAGATGTCAGCTCAGGCTGGTTGCAGTGCTGGTGGCCCAATTCCGCCCACATCTTTTTCTTATGCCAGCTTCTGGCCCACTTCTGCCTGAATCTTGTTCTTATACCAGCTTCCCTGACATGTGGATCTTGGGAGTCTCTGTATGTCAAGGAGTGTCTGCACTTGGCAACTTTGAACTCCTCTACTGCAGAGGACAGGGGGAGCTGAAGCTTCGCAGATCTTATGTATAGCCCGATAAATGTAAAACTTGGGAATATCCCCAACCTTTTGCAAAGGTGCTCATTGACAATCCTCTCCACTCCCTCCACTGTTGTTATAGGACCTTCATACACTGTTAGGGACCACATAATTCTCAGAAGAATGCCTTGTTGGTAAATCCAACACTTAAATTTTCCAGGTAAGCCAGACTTGTGGATCTTTTCCAACCATCCTTTCACTTGCTTCTCTTTGTGTAATATAATGTTTTTGTCTGTTATAGTGTCATCCTACCATTGTCCAAGGCATTTGATTGGATTTCCTTGTATTGTTAGAAAAATGTGGTCAAGTGACCATGTGGTCAAGTTCTGCAAGTACCCATGTTGCCTGCACGTGGGTTGATGTAGTCACCGTAAGGTCATCCATGAATCCCCTGATTGCCAGCTGTTGACTTCTGGTGAAAGTATTTTTACCTCTAGACTCTTTGCTGGCTGATGTAATAATCAGGTTAATTCCCATGACAAACAAGATCGGAGAGATGGTACACCCCATTACAATACTTTTGCTTTAAGCTGCCAATTTGTTATAAATCTGGCTGATTGAAATCGTAACTTGATGTCTCTAAGGTAACTTGTGATCAGGCCCTGGATGTGCATTGGAATATGGTAATGGTCAATGGCAACTGAAATCAAATTATGGGGAATAGACCCAGATGCATTAGTGCAGTCGAGCCAGACAACTGTGAGGTTGCCTTTTCTCTCCTTGGCTTCCTGGATGAGTTGGCTGAGAACTCATTGCATTCCAAGCATCCAGAGAACCCTTCATCCCCTCCCTTCTGGATAGATATGTCAACAAATTCATTCTTGGTCATGTATGTGTTCATCCTTCTAGAAAGTATAGAAGAGAATATATTTTTATTGTAAAAAAGTATTGAATATTTTCTCCCAAAAACAAGTCTTATGCTATATAAAGAATAATATTCTGAGTGTTTTACAGTTGGTTTCATGTCTCTAGGTCAAACGGTCATTGAGTTTAAAGGAATTAGAATATTACAATCATTTACACTATATTTATTTGAAAACGTATAGAATGTCAATTTCACAAACAGAGCCTTTTGTCATGAAAGGGATATTTTTAAGAAAATGTATATATTTTTTTAATGTCATAATATCAGATGGTTAAATTGTTTTATTGATTTTAGGGCTGTCGATTTAACACGTTAATTCAGTGCGATTAATTTTACAAAACATAACGCGTTAAAATAATTTACGCAATTAATCGCAATGCCCCAACGACCATAATAAGGAAGATTCCTGAATGGAAGCTTGTAGTACCACCTGTTTACTCCAGAGGGCAGTAAGTGAAATTTCAGCTGTATGAGCAACGCACAGTTTATACAGTGAAGAAAACAATTCCGCAGCAGAAACATGCGTTACGTTCTTGTGTTCAAAACACTTGACGGAGCGCAAATACGATCTAAGGGATCTCATGATGTGTTTAAAGATTGAGTATTAAACTATATTTAACTTGACACAGTGACCTAAACATTTTATGTTTATGACACAACAAACCGAGACACTACACAAGCATGTCTGACACAGGGTGTAGCTGGATTGAGATGGTGCAAAATTTGGAAATTAGCCCATAAATATTTTATCACGAATAATATCAAAGTTTCCTTCAAACTTATTTATAAGTACTACCTCACAAATTATTTTCTTGTAGAGAGATTTAATTGTGATATCAATATATTCTGTACATTTTGTGGTCTTCATTTATTTTGGAGTTGTCCTTACTCGACTTGTTTTTGGTCTGATTTCTGCAAGATTGTTAGAGATCATATCATTCCCAGCTTTCAAATTTGTTTTGAAAATGTTTTATTCCTTTTTTTTAGCCTTGACATGTATTAGGGCTGCACGATTTGGGGAAAATGTCATATTGCGATTATTTAGGCTAATATTGCGATATGCGATTGCAATTTCCATATAATAAACAAATGGTAACATGAGTCAACTTGCTTGGTTATCAAGGAAAATGCAAAAATAGATTACTGATACAACGGCCAAATACTATTGCAATGTGCCAAAACACACAGCAGAGATCACCTTGATAACTGCATAGCATGCCATAGAAAACCCTAGTTACCACATACTGTACCATAAATTTGATACAAAGCAAATATAACTCTTTAGCAACCACCAGAAAACAAATTTTTCTTTGGCAAAGACCATTAACATCTTTATAAAATAAAAAAATAAATATTGTTGGACATTTTCATGAGTGCTGATAATTATTCATACACGTCATATTTGTATCATGATTCACTGTTGTTTGCCCTGTGTTTCTCCCCTGTCATCTCTTCCCAGACTACACTTCCCATAATTCCCTGCCCTCATCACTGCCAGCTGTCCTTGATTGTTTCCCACCTGTGTCTCATTCACCTCATTAGTCTTTGTATATTTAAAGCCCTGTTGTCTGCTTATTCCTGGTCAGTTGTTGTATGTGTTTAGACCACCCCTGTTTGCCCAGTGCCCTTTATAGATGTTTTATTCCTGTTCTTGTTTTCCCATTGTGGATGTTTTATGTTGTACTTGTTTATTTATTTATTTTTTATAAAATCCTTAGCTGCACATATATCCAGCTCTCTTGACTTCTTCCCAGAGTCACATCTTGTTTAAATGTAAAATGTAAATGCATGTGATTGACTTTAATATGAACAGGTCTCATGGAAAGGCAGGAGACTTCATTATTTCACAGCTTTCAGAATGTTTAAGCCTGAACTTATAAATGTAATTAGTCGAGAAAAAAAATAATAACTTACATGAGCAGTTTCTTGTCTTCCTCAGTGGAGACAGACGACGGAACACGCGCTTCTTGTGATTTTGATTCAGATTCATGATTCTCAAAATAATTAATTCAGACCACTTTTTGAATCGTTTGTTCAGTTCAAATTAATAAAATTTAAAAGATTAAACTCAAATGGTTCTTTCAACGAATCACACATCATTATCACTGATCTGCACATACTGCTATTATTTATTAAAAATGTTTAGGTGTTCAGTTCTCCAGGATCTGGAGAAATTTATTAGTGTAAAAGTATCCATTTTCTCTTCAAAATGTAGTAAAGTGAAAGTAAAAGTCCAAAGAAATATTTATACTAAACAAATATTAAAAAACTTCACTTAATTACAGTAACAAAGTATTTGAACTTCGTTACTATAACCCTTTGTATGTGCTAACTAAGCCCTGTACTGGAGTAGGTGCTCTGCATGTGCTGGTTCCCCATAGGTAACCCCATGTGACGTATATCTTCTGCTAAATCGTTTCTCGGTTGGTAAACTGTGTCTTCCAATCACCATGTTCATAGAGTCTCCTCCCCCATCGGATAGGACCTACCATGGGACTTCTCCACATGACATACTTCCAACTAGACTTGGCAAGACCATGTGACGTATCTCCACTCCAATCTTCCTTGCTCTCATCCTTGGCAATCATGCCATGGAAATTCAACTACTAACATCACAACTTAGAGTCTTAAACTGCCATCTGCATTTAGACTCTGAGACATATGAACTCTGTTGTGAACTTGGAATCCTCCGGTGGCCATCGCTCACCATGGAATCTCCGGTCTGTCTATCGCTCATCTCCCACAGCAACTCCATCTATCTGGACAAAAAAACGGTGCTTTAAAACTGATGTTGCATTTGCAAGATGCTCAAACTCACTTTCACTGAGGCACTGAACTAAACTACAGGTGAAACTCAAAAAATTAGAATATCGTGCAAAAGTTCATTAATATCAGTAATTCAACTTAAAAGGTGAAACTAATATATTATATAGACTCATTACAAGCAAAGTAAGATATTTCAAGCCTTTATTTGATATAATTTTGATGATTATGGCTTACAGCTTATGAAAACCCCAAATTCAGAATCTCAGAAAATTAGAATATTACATGAAATCAATAAAAAAAAGGATTTTAAATACAGAAATGTCGGCCCTCTGAAAAGTATAATCATGCATATGTACTCAGTACTTGGTTTGGGCCCCTTTTGCATTAATTACTGCCTCAATGCGCGTGGCATGGATGCTATCAGCCTGTGGCACTGCTGAGGTGTTATGGAAGACCAAGATGCTTCAATAGCGGCCTTCAGCTCTTCTGCATTGTTTGGTCTCATGTCTCTCATCTTTCTCTTGGCAATGCCCCATAGATTCTCTATGGGGTTCAGGTCAGGCGAGTTTGCTGGCCAATCAAGCACAGTAATACCATGGTCATTGAACCAGGTTTTGGTACTTTTGGCAGTGTGGGCAGGTGCCAAGTCCTGCTGGAAAATGAAGTCAGCATCTCCATAAAGCTTGTCTGCTGAAGGAAGCATGAAGTGCTCTAAAATGTCCCGGTAGACGGCTGCGTTGACTCTGGACTTAATAAAGCACAGTGGACCAACACCAGCTGATGACATGGCTCCCCAAACCAACACAGACTGTGGAAACTTCACACTGGACTTCAAGCATCTTGGATTGTGTGCCTCTCCATTCTTCCTCCAGACTCTGGGACCTTGGTTTCCAAATGAGATGCAAAATTTGCTCTCATCAGAAAAGAGGACTTTGGACCACTGAGCAACAGACCAGTTCTTTTTTCTTTAGCCCAGGTAAGACGTTTGACATTTGAAGCCCATGTCCAGGACCCGTCTGTGTGTGGTGACTCTTGATGCAGTAACTCCAGCCTCAATCCTTGTGAAGCTCCCCCACACATTTGAATGGCCTTTTCCTGACAATCCTCTCCAGGTTACGGTCATCCCTGCTGCTTGTGCACATTTTTCTTCCACACTTTTCCCTTCTACTTAACTTTCTATTAATGTGCTTTGATACAGCACTTTGACAACATAAACTTCTTTTGCAATTACCTTTTGAGGCTTTCCCTCCTTGTAGAGGGTGTCAATGATGGTTTTCTGCACAACTGTCAGGTCAGCAGTCTTCCCCATGATTGTGAATTCAACTGAACCAGACTGAGAGACCATTTAAAGGCTCAGGAACCCTTTGCAGGTGTTTAGCTGATTAGAGTGTGACACTTTGAGCCTACAATACTGAACCTTTTCACAATATTCTAATTTTCTGAGATTCTGAATTTGGGGTTTTCATAAGCTGTAAGCCATAATCATCAAAATTATATCAAATAAAGGCTTGAAATATCTTACTTTGCTTGTAATGAGTCTATATAATATATTAGTTTCACCTTTTAAGTTGAATTACTGAAATTAATGAACTTTTGCACGATATTCTAATTTTTCGAGTTTCACCTGTACTCCACATTAAAAACTTCGGATTTGTTCGTCAGGATTTGGCACTATTGAACCATCACTCTCTAATGGATAAAGCGTCAATTCTCAATGAATTCATCACTGATAAAAAACTGTATATGCTATTGCTAACTGAAACCTGGCAAACACCTAATGACTTTCTACAACTAAATTTGCTTACTCCCCATAGATATAAATATTTGTCTAAACCCCAACCTCATGGAAAAGGGGACAGACTAGCCGTTGTTTGTCGAGATGGCATGAGAGCGGTTTTGACTGAATTTCATAATGTCATGTCTTTTAAATATCTGGCTCTGAAGATTGTTGGTGAAACTCCTCTCATTGTGTTATTGATTTATCAACCTCCAAAGTATCAGCCTCACTTTTTCTCGGAACTTAATGAAATACTCACTCTTGTCTGTGCTATGTATGCCACAAAACACTCCTTTCCTGACTTTCAGATATTGGTATTACTGGCACTGCTCTATCCTGGTTTTCTTCCTACCTCACTAACAGACAAAATTTCATCTCAATTAAGAAAAACAAATCCCCTACTGCTCCTCTCACTCAGGGTATCCCCCAGGGTTCTGTACTGGGTCCACTACTGTTAATAATTTACATTCTCCCACTGGGTCAGATCATCCGTCACCATGGTCTCAGTTATCACTGCTGTGCTGATGACACCCAGATTTATACATCCACATGTTTTGATGAAACACATGCCATCAGCTCATTAACTGCCTGTATCAATGATGTAAAAATTTGGTTAAACAGTAATTTCCTCAACTTCAATGCTGACAAAACTGAGATCATGATTTCTGGGCCACAAACACTTAATATTAATATTGACATTTGGAAATCTAACCAAACCCTCCAAAACCATTAAGAATCTGGGAATCACTTTCGATCCATCTTTTAATTTTGAAGCCCAAATCAGAACCATCACTAAAACTGTTTTCTTCCATCTACTTCACATTGCACGACTTTTCCCCATTCTCAGTTTAAAGGATGAAGAATCACTAGTTCATGCTTCAATACCATCACGTCTCAACTACTGTAACTACCTCTTTACTGGCCTAACAGCTAAAATCCCTTTTGGTTGTCAGTGTTACACCCATTAGAATGCATAAGAAGAACATACAACACACTATACATGCATGATGCAGCATTATTATAAAAAAATCAATCATCATCATTATTTTATATATCATGCAGCTGACTCAAATTACCATCTTTTAAGTCATAAATTAGTAATGTCATGACGTCCAGAACCAGGTAGTCATTTCATCACCTTGTCCGTCATTACATATTCCCCATCACTTCATGCCATTAACTCATTTCAGATCCCCCTACCCTGCAGTAACCCCAGTTTTCCTGCTCCCTGCATCACCTGATGTCACAACCTACCTCCACACATGTCCCTCATTTCCTAATCACCACCCCATATACATAAATATATACACTCACACACACGCCTTCTCTGACTGAACACCCATTGATGATCTATTGTAACATTTTCTCCCCACTTTTGTAGACAGGATTGGTAAGATCACAGGATGCAGTCTGAGTGAAATATCACCTTGGGCTTCTGTGCTGATTAATAATTTGTAACATTTCACAGCAAAATAGTTATACATGTGGCATTGCCTGTGTTTTAATTCAATTTGATACAATGCACAGCATTTCAACATGTCCTCCATTACTACAATCCACGGAATGTAAACAAACCTATGACATCATCGCACATGCAAATTATGACATCATCATACAGTAAGCGAAGGGGTAATAGCAATAGAAAACTGCTTCTTCTATTTGTGTCGACACACTTTCAGTAAAGGCTGAAGTTTTCACTGTAAGTTAACGCACTACTAATTTGTCATTTTCAGATTTCACAAGATTTCTCAGTGTTGTTCACTGACCATGCAGAGATTTGAAACATGGACCTTGAGTTTTAAAAACAAAATACTGTGATTCACCAGCCAGGAGAGGAAGGCTCAGGAGCTTCTCTCCAACATAGACAATTTGCCTCCAGGTACAGTTGGGAATACAAGAGCTGATAGTTGTTGCTTAGTATAATGACAATAAAACTGCTAAATGTTACAAATTATTAATCAGCACAGAAGCCCAAGGTGATATTTCACTCAGACTGCATCCTGTGAGCTTACCAATCCTGTCTACAAAAGTGGGGAGAAAATGTTACAATAGATCATCAATGGGTGTTCAGTCAGAGAAGGCGTGTGTGTGAGTGTATATATTTATGTATATGGGCTGGTGATTAGGAAATGAGGGACATGTGTGGAGGTAGGTTGTGACATCAGGTGATGCAGGGAGCAGGAAAACTGGGGTTACTGCAGGGTAGGGGGATCTGAAATGAGTTAATGGCATGAAGTGATGGGGAATATGTAATGACGGACAAGGTGATGAAATGACTACCTGGTTCTGGACGTCATGACATTACTAATTTATGACTTAAAAGATGGTAATTTGAGTCAGCTGCATGATATATAAAATAATGATGATGATTGATTTTTTTATAATAATGCTGTATCATGCATGTATAGTGTGTTGTATGTTCTTCTTATGTATTCTTCTAAAAAAAAGTTTTTAACAGATTGGGACCAACATGGTCGCTAAACACTTCCCCTTTGTCCTTGGCCTAGGAGACAACAGTCAGTGTCATCAAGCCTTTGTTGTTGGCAGACAGGCACTACAGCAAAACACTCGAAATGATCTAATTTTCATTGGTGCTGTGGACACATTCTTTAAACTTTTTATGTTGTGGACATTCATTTCCCAAAGCAGTGCACACCAGTGTGGGAGTTTCTGCAGTCCGTTGTCTACAAGCTCACAGGAACAGAATCCCCTTCATTAAGACTGCTGCATGGGTATTAGTCATGCTAAGCAGTACTGGAACTACAACATTTGTTATGTGAGTTTGTATTAAGAAGAAAGTTGTCAACCCTGCCTAAATATGTTTTAGCTTTTTGATGCTCCACTATCTTCACCAGCTGGTTGCAGACTTAAATTTTACCAAGCTGATAATTCATTTAACTGTGTTCTTGTGGCACTTTATTTTAACCTTATTGTTTTAATGTTAATGAACAGAAATTGGATGAATTGAGAAGGTTTACATGCTGTTTTATTGTTCATAGACAATTCAAATATACATATATTCTTTTTCTAAGAAATACACTTTCTAATTTTGTCTGTATATAGTAAAAATAAAGAAAGGTAGTAAAATATGAATCTATGACATAATATCTGCAGTAATGTAAAGTACACCGGAGTTGTTATATATTCACAAAAACTGCAGAAAATACTGATATGTTCCTTTCAAACCATTCATACATAGCTTGAAACACATTACCTGCAAATTGGGTATTTTAATAATACATACTGTACTTTGAGAGAGTGTCAGAGGAGCTGGATTGGATTGTGAAGGAGATTCAGTTCAGACCAAAAAAAGATTCTGCTCTACTTCCCTCTGCTGCTTGTCTGAGAGATGACAACAGCCTTGCAGGTGACACACTCTTCCTCAAAAACAAAGTAATAAATGTGAGAACAGCAAACAATAATGTAAAATCCCACACTATTCGCTCGTTGGTCAATGCACATTTTTGAACACAAAGCTGTTCTCTTTTAAGCACCATCAACAAGTTTGTGGGTCATATATTGCGGATTGTATTACACACATTTATCTTCATAGGTAATGACACTACTGAAAGAATTACAAATCATATTTGGCATATGCAATATTGCTTGAGTTCTTTGTGGATATTTTGTGGAAATAACCAAATTAAATGACCACCTCAGCAACTGTTGCTAGATCCCCTCATGGGATTTCTGTGTAATTCTCTTTCTAGATCAAAAGAAGCAGTAGTGTCCAAGCATTCCTCCAGAGAATGTCTTACAGCTCTTTCCAGCAGCTGGCAGAACACTGCATAGCCCAGGTCACCAGTCCTCATCCTACGAGCACAGATGCTTGCCCTGAGCTGGTCAGACTTGCCTTCACCCTCGACTTTATGGCCAAAGTGGCTGGCTTGTGCAGCCAGACAATCGGTCGAATCACGGGGTTTGGTAATCAGTACCTGCAGGACTCATTCACACAAATGAGCACTGCCACACACAGGTACAATTAAAGCAGACCATATTGGAAAAAAAATGGCAATTTTAAGTAGAATGGGTCTTTGTGGAAAACAATAATGGGTGTTTCCCAATCGGTGGGTGTTTTCAAACCAGGATGGGTGTTTTTCAACTATCCTATGAAAGTGGGGAATCTCAATGTAGTAATCAGTTGGTGTTTCCAAACCAGGCTTGGCGTTTCTCAACTATCCAATGAAAGTGGGGAATCTCAAGGTTGAAAGCAAATCGTGTACAGTGGTTGAAAAATGCCCATCCCACCCACTTATGGGAAAGGCCCACTTATGTTCTGCAGAGACAAAAGTCTCGTTATTTCCTCCTTTTGTTTCCTTTTTCATGTGCAGATAGTGTTGATTGATTTAGGTGCGCTTTATTGTAACTGTACAGTTTGATCATCTTTTATGTCATGTTGTTTTATGTCCTACTAGGTGTGTGGAGATTTGGAGGAACAGAACACTAATGATCCCAACTGATGGCTCTGATGTCATTACTGTGAAGACATAAAAAAGTGCAATAGCACTGACACTGAATTAAATCAGTGTGGTATTGTTTGGGATGTTAAAGCTGAGACCTGCAGATTCCATTTTTGTCTTGTGTACATGTAAATTACCACAAAAAAAAGTACCTATGAAATGACTATTTTGATGGTTTTTAAAATAAAATAGACATGTTTTTATGTTTGAATGCATTTATAGAAGCGATTTTTTTGCACTGTGTGATGACATTTCTTGGCTTAACTACAGGAAAATATCAGTTCATCAGGACAAGATGGTGCCGCAAATGGCTGCCTTGGTTTGGAGCTAATGACCCTGCATTAGTGTGGAGAGGCCTGAAACAACAAAAGAATTCCACCCCCAACCCTGTGGTGGACCAACAACTGGCTGTTGACCTGAATGTGTTCTACTGAAGATTTGAAAGGCCCAATCTCACACCCTACACACACTCTGACATTCACTTCATACAAACACCAACACATCCTGCAACCCCCTCCTCCCCCCTCCTGCTGCTCAACCTGCACTTAAGATCTGTGAAGATTATGTGTGCCGGCTTTTCCGGAAACAAAAGACGAGGAAGGCTTCAGGCCCAGATGGTGTCTCACCAGTGTGACTTTGATCCTGTGCTAACCAGGTGGCCCCCATCTTCATACAGATATTCAACAGATCACTGGAGCAGTATGAAGTCCCATGCTGCTTCAAATGCTCAATAATTATCCCCGTCCTCCCCAAAAAAAAAAAAAAAAAGTCACAGGACTTGTGTCGCCCTGACATCTGTGGTCATGAAATAATTTGAGAGACTGGTGTTGGCCCACCTGAAGAACATAACTAGATCCTTTCTAGATCTCCTTCAATTTGCTTATTGAGAAAACAGGTCTGTGGATGATACAGTCAACATGGGATTGCAGCATATCCTGCAGCATCTGGACAGACCAGGGACATATTCAAGGATCCTTTTTGTGGACTTCAGTTCGGCTTTCAACACCATCATCCCAGCTATAGTCCAGAACAAACAACACTAACTCTCTGTTCCCATGTCTATCTGTCATCAACAGCTTTCTGACAGACAGGCAGCAGCTTGTGAGACTGGGGAAATTCACTTCCAGCACTGGTGCCCCCAGGGATGTGTGCTCTCCCAACTACTCTTCTCCATATACACCAATGACTGCATCACCAGGACACCTTTGTCAAGCTCCTGAAGTTTGCAGATGACACCACTGTCATCGGCCTCATTCGAGATGACGATGAGTCTGCATACAGAAGGGAGGCTGAACGGCTGGCTGGCTGTCTGGTGCAGTCATAACAACTTTGAGCTGAACGTGCTCAAAACAGTGGAGATGATTGTGGACTTTAGGAGGAACATTGTGGACTTTAACACTGACCCCCTCACCATTCCAAACAGCACTGTGGCAGCAGTGGAGTCATTCAGGTTCCTGGGCACTACCATCTCACAGGAACTGAAGTGGGAAACACACATTGTGACTCCATTGCGGAAAAGGCCCTTCGCCAGCTGAGGAAGTTCAACCTTCCACAGGTGCTGCTGATACAGTTCTACTCAGCAGTCACTGTCTGTCCTCTGCACTTCAATAACTGTCTGGTTTGGTTCAGCTACAAAATCAGACATCAGAAGACTACAAATTATAGTTTGGACTATTTGCTGAGAGGAATATTGGTTGCCCCCTGACCCCCCTTCAAGAACTATACACTTCCAGAGTGAGGAAAAAGGCTAGAATAATCACTCTGGACCACACTCACCCTGCCCATTGCCTTTTTGAACTGTTGCCTTCTGGCTGATGCTTCAGAGCTCTGAGCACCAGAATCGTCAGGCATAGGAAAAACATTTTCCCTCAGGCTATCCATCTCATGAACAGTTAAAACTGCTCCATTGAGCAATAACTATGTGCAATACACAGTTTAGTCTTTTTATTTTTATCCAACACATCTACCTCTTTTGCCATTTCATTCCTCTGAAAAAAAAAAAATGTACTGTTCATAATAGATTTGTATTTTGCACTGTTCATAAGAGATAACAGATTTGTATTAGATTTGCACTATGTATGTGTATGTGTGTATCTCTGTATGTGTGTGTCTGTGTATGTATGTATGTGTATAATTATTCTTTATTATTATCTATGTCTTGCTGCTGTTTTGGTATTGTTTTTTGTATTGCTGTGCACTACAAATTCCTTGTATGTGTAAGCATACTTGGCAATAAAGCTGATTCTTATTCTGATTTTGATCTGGTATCGGTGTGTTTAAGCAATTTCATGTACCATTCCAATTTCAGAAATGTTATTTGGTGAATCTCATGAAAACATGTCAGAGTCATAATTTAACCCAAATAGTACTGTAGTACAATAAAAAGTACTGAATACAAAAAAAAGCTGTTAAAATACTACCATGATTTATCCTTAATTTAAATAACACTAATTATTACTAAATTACTAAAACTAAAAACTAAATGTAGTAATATATGATTACAGTAGTGTAAATTACATTTTTTGCATTACAATTTTTTGGAAGGAATTGCTTTGAAAATAATGTCTCTATAATAATGTCTGCATATAGTTAAATACACAGATGAGCCAAAATATTATGACACTTACAGTTTAAGCGAATAACGTTGATCTTTTCTAACAAGTCCACATGTCAAAGTCTGGGTAGACTAGTTGGTAAGCCAACAATCAGTTCTCATGAACGTGTTGAATGCAGGAGAAATTGGCAGTAAAGACCTGAGCAACTTTGACAAGGGCCAAATTGTTTTGGCCAGAAAACTGGGTCAGAGCATCTCTGAATTGGCAAGGCTTGTGGGGTGCTGACGGTCAGCAGTGGTGACTACTTAACGACAGTGGTCAGAGGAGGGACAATCCACAAACCGGCGACAGGGTTTTGGGCGCCCAAGGCTCATTGATGCGCAAGGGCAACAAAGGCTATCCCATCTGATCCGAACCAACAGAAAGTCTACTGTGGCACAAGTTACAGAACATTTTAATTATGTTTACGGGATGAATGTGTCACAACACACAACACCCTGTGTATGGGACTGCATAGCTGCAGACCGGTTAGAGTAATCATGATGAAACCTGTCCACTGTCGAAAGGGCCTACAATCAGCGAAGATGCGTCACCAGTGTCAGAACAGGACCATGGAGCAGTGAAAGAAGGTCACCTGGTCCAATGAGTCCAATTTTCTTTTACATCACGTGGATGGCTGTGTGCGTGTGCACTATTTTCCTGAGGAAGACTACAAGCTGCTGGAGGGATTGTGATGCTCTGAGCAATGTTCTTCTGGGAAACTCTGGGTCCTGCCATTCACGTGGACATCAATTTGACACGTGCCACCTACCTAAACATTGTTGCAGACCAGGTACACCCCTTCATGGTAATGGTATTCCCTGATGGCAGTGGCCTCTTTCATCAGGACAATGCACCCTGCCACAATACACACACTTTGTTCGGTAATGGTTTGAGGAACATTATGAAGAGTTCAAGGTGTTGCCCTAGCCTCTAAATTCCCTAGATATCAATCTGATTGAGCATCTGTGGATTGTGCTGAACCAACAAGTCCAATCCACAGCGGCTTACAGGGCTTGAAGGATCTGCTGCTAATGTACTGGTGCCAGATACCACAGAAAACCTTCAGGGGTCATGTAGAGTCCATGCCTGGAGTCCAGGACCAACATCATATTAGGCAGGTGGTCATAATGTTTTAGCTCATCAGTGTGTATAAATATATACAGTATATATATAACAAATATATATATATATATATATATATATATATATATATATATATATATACCCATTCATGACCTTCACCCATTTACTGAAAAAACAATTTTTTTACTTTGATTTTCTATTTTTCCTTTTTTTTTTTTTTTTTATTTGGCTAGGTCTTGTTGAGAATCTCATGTGCACAGTAATTTGACAAGCTTTATAACTGAGAAAGATGTAGTCTCTTAAAAAAAACAGTACATGTTTGTCATGATGGAGGTAGATGAGTTATCACAGGACTTACCACTGCATGATTGAGGCCATGCTTTAGACATGCTCTGTTTGATGCCACTGTGCTTCTCAAAGAGTGTCCTTTTACTAAAAACTAAAAATTTTTTAAAAAGTAAGTGGATTGATAAATGATTTAAAATTAAATAATGTGGCATTGAAGAAGGTGTGCCTGGAACTATATTATCCACCCCTGACATTTGAGTCTCCTGTATAGACACATTGTGCATTGGGCACAATTGCTAATCAGTCTCTGGAAACGGAATCGTGGAGTTTAAATGTCAGTGCTTGATGTAACCAGGGTTCTGTGATATATGTACGAGTAAATTATGATGTACAGTCCACATGTCCCATTTTTACGAGCCACATTTATAATGGGAAATCTGCTTGTAAAGTACCTAAAAGTTAATTCTGCCTGACTCATTTCAACTATCGAAGTTATTTATTGTATAGAGGAAATAATTACATAAACAGTATATGTTATTTATAATTACATAAAAATTATATTGTCGCTGTCCACTGAAAAACATGTATATCAACTGTTGGCAATTTTGACTTTTTACCATAGACGGAATGCACTGAATGACCTTTTCCTACTGTTTGAATTGTTCATCGAAATGACCAATGAAAAGATGTTAAATCGGTATGTCTGTTTAACAAGTAGCTTGTGAGATTGTTTTTTGAAAAAACATGTTTTTCTTCAGACAGCAACGATATGTTAGTTGTGTTATTGTTTTTACTTTGCAAGTCTCTAAACATTACTAGAGCTTGCTCTTTGGTTTGAAATTAGTGTGTTTGAGAGTATACAATTTAATGTATAAATTTTGCATTCTTGATGCTTTTAATTGATTGACACATCAATCTGCACATAATGATTATCATTACATATATTGGTTTCTATGTGTTTTATGTCTTTTGGCATCTCCAACCTTTATGAGTAATGTGTGTTGCACCTCAATCCTCTGTCTTCTCCATTTGCATGTGTAAAGATTTGGGAGAACCTGTACCACAGAGAAACTCCCTGGAAAAGCAGCAGAGACCTTACCATTCAGATTAGAGGAGGGCATAATTCTTATGTCACACTCTCTAGCCCTATGATACTCAGCGTGAACTTGCGAAGGGACGAAACTGAACAGACCCTTTGGAAAAGACAGAACAGAAGCCAGCAAAATTATTTAACAATGATACCTCAAATTTCAGAAATGTAAAAATCAGTAATTAATTTACATGTCTCCTAGTCCTTTCCTCAGAGACAAACACATTTTGAAAACAAAGATTACAAATAGTTTAACCCCATGCCAGGGCCAGTATACCACCGTCATGGCATGTCTGATCCCTTTCTGAAACCTCCAAAACAACAAATCCAAACGTCAAAATTGCTTGCATGTAGCCTTAAAATATTGGCTGTCAAATTAGACATTTGTGTGAACCCAGACAATGATAATGCTTCAAGGAATAGTTCACACAAATATTTAAATGTTGTCATTATTTTCTGTTGCTCCAAGCTTGTTTGACATCCATTAAACAAAAAATGTCTTATTTTGCTAAATGTCCTGGCCGCTGTTTTTCATACAGTGCAAGTGATTGGAAAACCATGCTGTAGAGCTATCAAAATGCCTAAAAAGCACCATAAAAATACCATAAAAGTCATCCATATGAGTTGTACACTACATTGGACATCTTATAAAGGAATACTAAAGCTTTGAGTGAAGAGAATAAAAAGTCGCAATTTCAAATCTAGGGTGTGCTGAGTGACTCAGCCAGGCTTCCTAAGTGATCATTTTGCCCGGTTGGGTGGGTAGACTCACGTGGGTTACCTTGCTTGTGGTTTTTGTTATATGGTGGTTCTCGCTATTGGTGGGGCTCGTGGTGAGCTGTGTGTGGATGCCGTGGCGAATAGCAGAGCCTCCACATGTGCTAAGTCTCTGCGTCAATGCGCTCAGCAAGTTACGTAATAAGATGCATGGGCTGACTGTCTCAGAAGCGGAGGCAACTGAGATTCATCCTCCGCCACCTGGGTTGAGGCATGTCACAGCATCACCACAAGGAATCAGAGATCAATAGGAATTGGGCATGCCAAATTGGGGACAAAAGGGGATAAAATTCCCCCAAAAGGAAAATCTTATCAGGAAAGTGGAACCTCCAAATAATGCTCAGCATTGATTGTGTGAAAGTGTTTATGTCAACGAGGGATGTGAATCTGCTGATGCAACACGCTATTTGTCACGCCACAGAAACAGGTAAACATGCCAATGTCATGCTATTAGAACATTCGGTATCAACATGTCGACTTTCACATTTGATCATGTTGATCCTTCCAAACTCATTCACACTCACTTATAGTATTTTCAAATATTGTCTAAAACGTCTCGGTTACTGTTGTAACCTCCATGCCCTGATGGAGGGAATGAGATGTTGTGTCGATTTAGTGACACTAAGGGTTGCTCTTAGGAGCCCCAAACACTTCCAATCTTTGAGAAATGGCCAATGAGAATTGGCGAGTGGAATTTGCATACCACTCCCCTGGACATACGGGTATCAGCATATCTGGTCGCAGGCTCTGAAAGAGACGTTTAGCTGGCTGTGAGGCGAGCTGGTCTCATCTCAGAGCTCGACGTGGGCAAATGAGAGTGCTGGGGAACGGAAGGTCCGCGGGGGTTTACCCGGCAAGACCGCGCCCATTGAAATCCCCAAATCACCTCCAGCCCCAGCCGGGCCGGCCTCGAACCCGTTGGTAGAAGGCATGGCACGGGAGGCGGTTGGAGCGGGTTGTCTGCAGATGCCGGAAACCGCAACGTTGCCATAGTCATGTTCACGCAATGAGAACATAAACCATCCACGAACACTGCCTCAAAGTGACCGCAGCCCAGACACGTGAAGCGCCAGTGGCCTCGGAGGTGGAGAGATAACGACCGCATCCAGGAACTACACAAAGTCGGAAAGGCATCTTCAAAAAGACGTGTCTTTAAAAAGACATTCACTTCAATGTGTTTTGCTCTAATAGAGAAAATATACTCTTTTGTCAAGAATATATACCCTCTTAGCGCTGTTGAAGGGC
The DNA here is from genome assembly GCF_025860055.1 of Xyrauchen texanus. Taxonomy (NCBI): domain Eukaryota; kingdom Metazoa; phylum Chordata; class Actinopteri; order Cypriniformes; family Catostomidae; genus Xyrauchen; species Xyrauchen texanus. Next base: position 34,909,304 of record NC_068300.1, on the reverse strand, counting down.
CCTGGGGCGTACTCTGCACTGATCATGCAGAAAGAAAGAAAGCCGCTGGAATGCAACGTATAAAATATATACTACATTTGACTGTAACTTCGTTTTTCAAAACTTAGATTTAGTTTTAAAACATGGCTGTGATGAAGGTAAAGCTCAGATCAGGTTTCGTGTTTATTGTAAATAAAGTATTCTCAATACATTTGGAGCCTCACATTTTCCTTAAATACTTCTAACATTCATGTATAGTAGTTTGTGATTATTTGCCATGCTGTGTGTTTTTATGTAATTTCATTGTATTGACCCAAAGCCTCTGAGTTCTGGTGAATCTAAATAATGTGTTGTGTAGGTAATTACCTCTGACCTTTCCCAAGATTATTAATGCAAAGGGTAACACTGCATTTGACCTTTTGAAAGAGCTACATCCCACTGAGAGAATGTGAGAGGTGCTGTATTACATATTACAATGCATGGGAGTTATGTGCCTCTGGGCTGGTAACCCAAAGATTGACTGTTCAAAACCTAGAAGATAATTTGTACTTGAATAAAAACCTTAACCCCATACTTCTTCAGGTCATATACTGCCCTACAAAACAAAAAGGCAGTAACTGCATTTTTGGTCAAAAATGAGTTATTATCATTTTCATGACATTCAAGGCATCCTTTGTTATGTGACAAAACATCTTATCTCAAATGTGTGTCGTTTTGGAGAAAAATGGTAGTCGTTTGTACAGTAACTGCAAAACGCCCTAGTGAAACAAAGCAAGAGTACAGTAACATCCATTACTGTATTCTTGTTATGTTTTACCTAACAAAAATAACCGTGTTGCTGCGCAGTGAAGTTACTGTTTCCATGGTGAACACACACAGCTGACTTCGCGGCATCCTCACGGGACGGTTTTAACATTTGCGATTTCACACTTCTAACTTCACACAAATTTTGTTTGAGATGGCACAAAGCCGGGAAAGAAGATGGTCGAAATGGCATTGAAAAGAAAATACCCGGAGAATGGTAAGTAACAGTGACAGATCATTTAGAGGCTAGGCTATCACAATATAAACACCTGTCAGCCACCAGGGCGCGACTTCCTCTCAGAGGTCCATTCAGATAGCATTATGCTAATTGACAGGCGATGTTTTAAATAGCTTTGCTTACCTGCCCCTGATCCTCCCTGCTCCTAGCTGTAACTTTATCCTCTGTAACTTCACATCATCGCCGATGCCATGTCATCATTTTGTTGTTCACGTCACAAAGTTATAATCCAACCAGCGGTGGAAAAATATTCAATAACTAGAAAAGCATGTGGTCCTATTCAAAATAAATTTTCCCAATTTGGGCCTTGACACAGCTTAGCAATGTGAGACTTTAAGCAGCCGTTTCAGCATCAGAACAGCTTCTGGGTGGAAAATATTGACCTAAAATGGTCAAATTAGTTTGGGTTTGGTATATCCATGTTCAGGAAAACAAATGGTTCCAATTATTTCAAATACAGTGTATAACACACCCAGAGCCCAAGTTGTGGCAAAATAGTTTTTGGAGAATCTGTAGTTACCGCCTTTTTCCTTGGTATGGTGCCACGTTTTTGGTAAGTAATACAAAGCAAGAATACAGTAACTGCAAAATAGGGGTAAAATATCAAATTAAATATGAGGATTGATATGTACAAAGAACAAGCTAATATAAAGTAACAACAGCCACATGTCCAATAATCTACCTACAACTACTTAGGCTGGATGACAGGATAACTTTAAAGTCATTTTTCTCAGTTCTGCACTCTACGTAGTTACTGCCTTTTTGCTTTGTAGGGCAGTATAGTGAAATGTACATAAATGCAGTATATACTGTATATAGGATGCAAATGCAAGGATCCTTGTGTGTGATTCTGATATACACACTGATGAGCCAAAACATTATGTCCACCTGCCTAACATAATGTTGGTCCTCCACATGCCGCCAAAACAGCACCCACCCACTGAGGTATGAACTCTACAAGACCCCTGAATGTGTCATGTGGTATCTGGCACCAAGCCATAAGCAGCAGATCCTTTAAGTCCTGTAAATTGTGAGGTGGAGCTGCTGTGGATCGGACTTGTGTGTCCAGCACATCCCACAGATGATCAATCGGATTGAGATCTGGGGAATTTGGAGGCCAGGGCAACACCTTAAACTCTTAATCAGTGTGCAGTGTGGCAGGGCGCATTATCCTGCTGAAAGAGGCCAATGTCATCAGGGAACAGCATTGCCATGAAGGGGGTGTACCTGTTATCAAACAATGTTTAGGTAGTTGGCACGTGTCAAATTGATGTCCACGTAAATGGACAGACCCAGGGTTTCCCAACAGAACATTGACCAGAGCTATGCTATAACGTCAAATTACTTAATTTAAAATCATTTTAAAAAGCATTTTCTCATTCTTTTTTAATTTTTGTTATATAGGGCCAATGCGGTTTTAATTTAATATTTGTATTACTAATCATACATTTGACACACAAAAGGACTATTAAGAGAACTGCAAAAATGTGATTAAACATTAGTAAAATAATAATAATAATTAAACTTTTGAAGATGGTGGCTATAGTTACAACACTCAAAAAAATAAATAATTCCCTTATCCATATATTTATTTTAACAAAATCTTGATGACGATAAAAAGTTAATATCCATGTTATTTGTAAATGTAAGCATATTTATACAGTTCATTATTCAATGGACAAATTTCAGTGTGCATATTAATAATGCTATATGATTACAGATTAACAAACAAACAAACACAAAAACAATGTAATGCTTAAATTCACAAATCTACAACATTGCACATTTTCACAACCTGAAAAAAGAAAATTCCTATTATCTTTTTAAAATATCAAGAGATTGAAACTCAGAACAGAATCAGTGTGTTAAGGGAATTAGTGTCATTTGTCAGCTTTTAACACCACACACAGAGAACTAAAGCCTGATAGATCCTGCCAACTCCTACCCTGACTCATACAGCATGAAGTTGCTTTAGAACTGAAAAGTTCATAAAGTCTTACTGAGTCCTATCTTACCATAATGTATATCACCAATCAGTCTTACTATAGATAATGAAGGAACATCTGCTCTTGGGTCTCCTTTCTAATAAGTTCATATGTTACTACAGTATGTGACGAAACGGCTGATCTTACATTTTAAAAAGTGGTAACCTGAAATTGATTCATCAAGGATCTATTTCTGTTGATCTATTTCTACTTTTCTAAGAAACCATTGTTTTTAAAGGTGAGTGTCACAGGAGCGGTGATATGCTGAAGCTGTAATCAGAGCTGGGATTCGAGGTAGCAGGGGTCGATTCAGGTGATACTTCCAGAGCGTCTTCTCTGTAGTCGGGGGACACAGGACTGTCAGGAAACTCTGAAGGTTCTGCACGGTCTGACCTGCCTTGCATTATTTCCTTGGGGGTCTTCAGAAACCTGCAGTAGAGAGAGGGAGACTTTCTATTTTGAGACTACTGATATTGGCCGAAAACAATGTTCAAATTTTCAGATTAACAGAAGTCTTAACGGTCCCTTTTGTGAGTTAAAACTAAAAATATACCAACAGCCATGTCAATGGATAAAAATCATTTTCTTTTTTCAAATATTTGATTGATTTTCTATTTAATAATTTTTTTCTTAAATACATGTTTATTGGGTGGGTGGGGCTACGACTTCTGTGCATTACATTTAAAAAAAATTACATTTATGCATTTGGCAGACGCTTTTACCCAAAGCGACTTAAAGAGCCCTTATTACAGGGACAATCCCCCTGGAGCAACCTGGAGTTAAGTGTCTTGCTCAAGGACACAATGGTGGTGGCGGTGGGAATTGAACCAGTGACCTTCTCCTTAACAGTTTAGTGCTTTAGCCCACTACGCCATCACCACTCCCACGTGCATTGAACGTGAATTAAAGTGCCTTTAATGGTTGCACACTGTCTCTATGTCAACAACTGCTTCTCCAGCTGAAAGCATTTAAACGCGTTCCTCCCACGAACATGGATAGGGGAAAACGAGCACCATGGCTACTAGCTGGGCCCCATGGGAGTTGTAGGCCCCTGGGCTTCAGCCCGTATAAGCCCATGCGTTAAGTCACTATCTGTACATTTTTAGCCACATCCACACTAATACCTTTTGGTTTGAAAACACATCTTTTTCTCTATGTTTTGGCCTTCCGTCCACACTGAGACGGCGGTTTTGACAGCGAAAACCAAGCTTTTTTTAAAACACTTTCCCAAGTGGATACATTAGAAAATGCATTCTCTGCATTGTTATTTGAACAGGGAAAAAGAAGATATTTGAAATCAACTCGTTTGACTTCATGCAGTGCTGTGCAGACCGATCTGCGCTGGACTTGAAGCAGTGCATGTGCATGAGATTCCGGCATCGCCACGTCACCGTGACATATACTTTCAAAATATAGTAACCTGCCGCAGCCACCTGGAGCAGCCAGAGCAGTTTCCCCAATGCAGTTGCACGAGCTCTGAATGATGACACAACTTATTTGCCATTGGCAAGTCTCACAACGTGACAACAGTTACACGAGTTTCACAACTGAATGCTTCAAATACTACTCTTACAATTTCTGCTATATTAATCTATGACAAAAATAAGAGTATTATGGTAATATGTCATTACCAAGGTGTTTATTCTGACACACTGACATGTTTTAATAACATTACAGTACATCATGGTTATATCATGTTATATGTTTGTCATAGTATTATCATGTTTAGAGATAAAATCATTTTATGACTCATTTTTTGATATTAAAATAGCACAGGCTTTTATAGGACTTTCTTCTTGTACACACAGCAGGCACTGCATTAAGCAGCACATAACCCTTTCAGATGAACAAAGTTTCTGATTATTTAGTGTCAAATTTAAGCATCTGTCTATCTGAATTCCACTTTGCATGATCTTCCGTGACTTGTGTAGGTTCAACACACGGCAGGAAGCGCAAAGTGTCCGGCTTGATGGCACTCTTTTCAACTCCTCCCCCGACTGCAACTGGCAAATTTTGTCGATTTGTAAATCGAGATGCAGTTCAAGTTGAACACACCTAATGACTTATTTGTTGTCATGTAACAGTCATGTGATCCATTCAACACAACAAATGGCGGCCTATGTTGTAGCGGCGTTATTGTACCTGCTATCCACTTTGATAGCATCATTAAAGATAAATATTACTTTGCACAATCTTCCCTCTGCATTTCCTCAAAGGTGAAGGGAAGTTACCTCTGAATTGCTGTCCACCGACACAACACACAAGTACAATTGCGTTTCAGACCGTACATGGAATGGCGATTTTTTTGCATGCGCAGGAAGGGGATTTAAGAGGTTTTTATACTTTTCAGTGTGAATGAGCAACTTCTGGAAAACGTTTGAAAACGACAATGTGGACAGAGAGCATTAGAAAACAAAAACACTGTTTTCAAATGTATCCTGATTGATGTGGACGTAGCCTTAACCACACACACTCATTCTTTGTTATTACTATTTTCACATTTTAAAATAAAAGTCATAAAAACTATAAAGAAACACAAATGGGAGTTTGGGAATTCTGAAACAATAATTTTGGTAAAAATGGTTTTAAACAAATCAAAAATATAATATATTTCAGCTTCCATAAAGTTGAAGAAAAATGTATATGGCCTAGATTCCAACAACACCTCCTTTTGTGTTCCATGGAAGAGAGAAAGTAGTAGGGGTTTGGTATAGAAAATTAAAGGGTGAGTACATTATAACAGGATTTTTATTTTTGGGTGAACTACACATGATAAACATAAATTCAGTCAAGTGTATTAAAACTTTCGACTGTAATGATTGTCCTTTTGCCATCGTTCAAATTGAATTATCTGTCACAATCGTGCCTGGTCTTGCCCTTATTTTGTGTTGTTTGTGTGTTGGTCTTTGTCTTTTGTTTAAGCACATGGCTTCATGTGCGTTTGTGTCAGCCATGTTCTCCCCTGATTCTGCCTCCTTGTTTCCCCGTAACACACCGACTCATCTAGTCCTTGTTGAGTCCTCATTGGCCACGTTTCCACCTGGTAATAAGATGCTTTTCGGATGATCAGATCACATGTGGTCAGGTGAGACACATGGCTGTTTACACCTGGTTGCTAAATATCTGTAAAACTCGGTAATTTTAGCGGATTACCTGTATTTGAGGAGCTTCAGGTCTTCGTGCTTGTCATCTATGTTGATATCAGACACACTAAAGAAGATCAGTGAAGCTCTTGTGCTTGTGTATGTATCTGCTTTTTTCAATTTTTCGATCGGATGGTTATTTCCTTTTAACTCTTTCCCCGCCAGCGTTTTTAAAAAAAAAGTTGCCAGCCACCGCCAGGGTTTTTGACGATTTTAGCTAAATTTTAATGGCCCATGAGAATATTTTCTTCCATGAATATATGAAGATGCTATATATCACAATAAAGATCTGAGCCTCTGCTTTTAGGCAAAAAAACTATTTTATTTTATCTTCATTTGTTCTTTTTTTATTGCGACTTGAACAGAGGTCGGTTTTGTCAAAAAACAACATTTCAGACAAAAAGCTGAGAAAAAGGCATGTTTATGTCTGATATTTTGAGCTTCTCAATACTCCACTTCTTCATGTTCGAGACGATCGCAGTCTGTTTCTTTGATCAAAGAGTTGCGTACTCGTTCAAAACATGCGCAGGGGTCTTCCTTACCGTTTAACACCTAAAACACGGAAACCCGGAAAATTCCGTGTTTGGCGGGGAAGCGTTTTTTCATAAAACACGGAAAATTCCGTGTTTGGCGGGGAAAGAGTTAAAGCCGCTCGTAATCGACAAAGTTTAAACTCTTGTTTAAGTGCAGCAGTAGACTGAGAAGTGAGGGGAGGTGCTTCACTGCTGCCGGGATGCATACAGGACGGATCAGCATTTACACCTCAAATGTGAAGTGGACACATACATTTTGACCGCATGTGTATGTGGTTTTGTGATCCGAACACAAAATCTTTTAGACCCCGTTTAGACCTGTATTTAGTGCTGACCACATGTCACCCGAAAGGAACATGTCACCCGAAACGCATCTTCATACCAGGTGGAATTGGGGTCATAGTGATAATTGGTATCACCTGTTCCTCATGTGTTTTCCTGCCGATATGTTGTGCTTCCTTCCCTCATGTTTTGACCAGATTGTTTCTTGAGTTTCATGTCTTCGGTCGGTTCCAGTCTAGCTTCGGCCTGTCTTGTGTTTTTTATGTTTGCTACTCATTTTGTTTATTCTTGTTTCTGTTGTTTTCTCCATCAAGAGTGTTTTTGTTTCTTGTTAACAGAAGCCTATTGATTCTCATCCTGTTTTTGGGTCCTCACTTCCAGTTCGTGACAATAATATAGCAATATTATATTGCGTCATCATCAACTGATGATTGAAAAAACTACACTTGAATTATGATGTTCAAAAATTACAAGTACTTACAAAGACTTTAAATGCCTCCACTTACCGGAACAGTAGCCTCTGCCCTGTCTCCTTCTTGATTATGTTGAGTTTGTAGTAGTGACGCAGTGCTCTAGACATTTTCTCATATGTCATATTGACTCTGTTCTGAAATACCAAACAAACACATGGAAAGACTGTCAATAACCTTTAGCAAAAAAATCAAGAAGTCATTGTCAGCTGGCCAAACCTGTTACCTTGTGGTTGCCCCAGAGTCGCGCCAATCCATTGGGATCCACCACTCTGAAGATCATGGCATCCAGGTCCTCCCAGCGTATGTAGGCCTCGTACCTGCTGTCTGACAGCAGTTGGTACACGTAATCCCATAAGAGTTTGCAGTCTAATCAAAAATTGGAAACGGTCACAGGCATGTTACTATACATTATGAGAGGGTTTATGACATTCAGTGAAAAACAATAAATGACACTCATGCAACGCTCGCCACCACAATGTGGTTGCTAAGGGGTTTTACTGAATGGTGTTTAGTGCAATGTTATGCAGCAGGATGCATGATATTCTGGGTGGTTGTTAGGATGTCGTTTACTGGTCTTATTCTATATCCAACCCCAATTCTGGAAAACTCACTGACTTTTTAAATATATATATATATATAAAGAGTATAAGTAAATAAAAATATTAACATGCTTGCGTACCTGCTATCTTTCCATTGGCTTCAGTGGTGTGCATGTTGTTTCCAGTTCTCTCATGTTTATTTGACAGGTTGAGCGGCTCATATGTACAGTGATGATCTACAGTCTTTTTGTCTGGAGACACCTGCTGCTTAGATTCCTCAGAAGAATTATGAGAAAACCCTGCAAAATAGGGATAATGTACAAACAATACAAAGGTCAAAGTGCAATTTATTAGCCTACTATAGTACCAACTCATCCATATCCTATATCATAGGGACCCCAGCTCCCAACCACTTTTACCTACATTGTTCACTAGAAGCACACCATGAGATATTCTATCCTTTCAATAAATACATATGCATTTTATTATTTTTGTATAAAGGGTCAAGGTATATATAGATTTTCTCCCCTTTTCTGCCTAATTTGGAATGCCCAATTCCCAATGTGCTCCAAGTCCTTGTGTGACTCAATCGGGGTGGCGGAGGACGAATCTCAGTTGTCTCTGCGTCTGAGACATCAATCCACACATCTAATCTTGTGGCTTGTTGAGCGCATTAATGTGGAGACATAGCGTATGTGGAGGCTTCACGCTATCCACCACTGCATCCACACACAACTCACCATGCACCCCATCGAGAGCGAGAACCACACATTATAGGGACCACGAGAAGGTTACCCCAACGTGACTCTACTCAACCTAGCAATTGGACCAATTGGTTGCTTAGAAAGCCTGACTGCGCTCACTCAGCACACTCTGGATTTGAACATGTGACTCCAGGGTTGAGCGTCTTTACATGCTGAGTTACTCAATCTCCCAATATAGATTTTAATTTAATACAATTTGAAGAATTATACATTTTTATTGTTTATTAAAATGATTTTGACATTTATGTTGCACTATTGCAAAATAAAAAATACCCTGCCATTACATCATTAATTTCTAAGGAAGGAAGAAACCGGTTGGGAAAACCTGCTATATCAAATCAAAATGAATACTTTAAAAATCAAAACTTATTTGCTATGTTTTTTTATTGTTTATTTATTAATTATTTTAATTATCTTATTTATTCCTTCCATAGGGATTTTATAAAAATCCTTCAAAAAAGCAAAAGAGTAAAACCAACAAGTTTCAGGGTGAATCATTTTAAAAACTTTAGTTTTTGAAGCAAAAACATATATGAAAATCAGACAAAAAGACAAATATGCAAGACTCTGTACTTAACATGTTTGATGAGTGAATTAACTATAATCCCATGAAACATTGCAAATGACGTCATCGAATTACAATGGATGGAAAAATACAAGACAATATATATTTTGAAGAGTGTAGGGAGACTGACTCTCTTGCGTCAATCACACTGCGTCATCTGAGTGCGCAGTTGCTACGGAGCTCTTTTGGTGTTCTTTGTTTGCCACGATGTGGTTAAACCCATGTCTTCAGAAGCAATATGATAGGTGTGGGTGAGAAATAGATCAATGTTTAAGTCCATTTTTACTATAAATATCAACTTTCACATTCTTCTTCTTTTGTTTTTGGTGATTCACATTCTTTGTACATATCGCCACCTACTGGGCAGGGAGGATAATTTATATATAAAAAAAGACTTAAATATTGATCTGTTTCTCACCCACACTTATCATATCACTTCTCAAGACATGGATTTAACCACTGGAGTCTTATGGATTACCGTAATTTCCGGACTATAAGCCGCAACTTTTTTCCCACGCCTTGAACCTCGCGGCTTATACAATGACGCGGCTAATATATGGATTTTTCCCGCTTTCAAATTTTATAAAAAAATTACAAATAAAAAAAACATTCTGTGACGTGCTCAGTTTTTTGGCGTGAAGCTTTCATTAGACCAATGAAATTGCTGAGCGGGTTAAGGTCAAAACAACTTTTTTGTTTACAGTTTAGATTAAATCGAAGCGCTCAAACTTCCCATCATTCTGATTAGGCCTACGGTAGTCATTTTGTCACCCTCACCATGGCAAAGACATGGAGAAACGCATATGATGCTGCTTTCAAGTTGAAGGCGATTGATCTGGCTGCTGCACGGGAGCTTGGTCTTAATGAGTCGATGATAAGACACTGGAAACAGCAGCGTGAGGAATTGACTCAGTGCAAAAGACAACTAAATCTGAGGTTATTCAACTCCGACACCGAAGGAGATGACTTCAGTGGTTTCAGTGCACAGGGCGAGGAAGATAGTGACCAATGACTTTCTTGGTAGGCTACTGTTTACTGCAAATGTTTTATTACAAGCCGTGTGTGGCAGCGGGCGTGGTCAAGCGCCCGTCCGGAGAGAAAAGCTGTAAGGGCGCTTACACCTGCGCTAAATTATGTCTAACACCGGTGTCTAATTTCAAGTGCCCTGCTTCACGTGTCCTTCTTGGGAAAACTGTCACACGGGCACCAGTGTGACAGTTTTCAGCAGGGCACTTGACGTTCCAGGTAAGGCTTTTAATGGCCACAGCAATGTTTACAATCAATTTTATAAAGTTTCTCAATTCTTCTATGCGCCAACACTAGACTGGCGTGTGTCACTCTCTCAGCTCTGTGGCTGCTGCCTTTTATGACGCTCTCCCCATGCTTACTGAAATTAGACACCGGTGTTAGACATAATTTAGCTCAGGTGTAAGCGCCTTACCGCTTTTCTCTCCGGACGGGCGCTTGACCACGCCCCGCTGCCACACCGTGTTTCGTTAAAGCCTATTTATTTTTGTTACAAGCCTGAGTAAAGTTCATTTGTTTCAATGTACGGTAGGCACCTGCGCTTATAGACAGGTGCGGCTTATTTATGTTCAAAATAATATTTTATTTAAAAATCAGTGGGTGCGGCTTATATTCAGGTGCGCTCAATAGTCCGGAAATTACGGTACCTTTATGCTGCCTCTATGGGATTTTTCGAGCTTAAAAGGTCGGGCCACCATTCACTTGCATTGTATGGACCAACAGAGCTGAAATATTCTTCTTAAAATCGTTGTTTGTGTTCTGCTGAACAAAGATAGTCATACACTTCTGGGATTGCATGAGGGGTAAGTAAATGATGAGAGAATTGTAATTTTTGAGTAAACTATCCATTTAACATTCTTTTGAGTTCATGGAAGGTCTCTCTTTAAAGGTTTATAAGTTATTGGAGAAAATCAAATCAGCTATGGAGACAAAATAATGGCATTTTCCTTCCAGAACCAGATTATTGCGCTTTATTACCTTCAACAATATGTTTCTGTGCATTATTAAATACTGACAAAGTGTGGGCATCTTTCCCAGATGTTGCATAAGCAGTGGTGAAATTGGCCAGATAAATGTATCTTTTAGAAATTATTCTCAAAAATGTCCATTAATTTCAATCTTAATTAATTAAATCACCCCATGTTTAAGGCATTTTTGACAGCCAAATATGGTTGAAGCTCTAACCTGTTTGAATGTCCTGCGGATGCCCAGTGTCAACACAAATGGGTTCCCCCTCCTGACTCTGAACGCTGCTCCAGCCAGCTGTTGACACTTGGGAATTTGGATTCACAGGACAAACGGGAACAGTATTGTTAGAGGGAATGCAAGGACCTGCTATGCAGTTCAAAGAATGATAAAGAGATGGTATAGGTTAAGACGATAGGTCAAGATGAGGTATCATATAAAGCTGGTTTTGAGCTGTATGGCGAGCCAAATCAATCAAAGCTATAATTCACATTACCAAAAAGCAGGCAAAAAATAAAGAAGTATAAAAAGGACTTGGCAAGCAACACTATTAATATAATCATATTTAAGGATACAAACAAATCTAATTGAATAATCAAAGTATTCAAGTTTTGCGTGCAAGTGGTTCTAAGCTGTTTGTGCAAAGAACATGGATGATGCCTCAAATGGTTTGGCTTATTGAGGAGAGTTTTCTAAGCAAGAAATAGACTCTTTTCTGGTTTTGCACAGACAAGAACCCATCTCATGTTCATCATAAACTCTAAAACTATAGTACTCATATAGTACTCATTACATTCTGTTAATCATTGTCTGAGTGAAAGTTCTCTCTCTCTCTCTCTCTCTCTCTCTGCTCAAAAAAGGGAAAAGGGGTTTTCATTTGTTTGCATAGAACAGGTACGCCTACTGGCAACAGCACAAATTGCTTTGCAACCAGGAAACAAATGGGTGCCATTTAACCCAATTGTACAAGTTTTAAATGAAAAGATGAAGCATATGAGGTGTTTTCAATCAAATGCATTACTGAAATAAAATGTTAAGTTCACATTATATGAAAAATGCTTCTTTTTAATAGAACTAAAAGCATATAGATAGGAAAACAGCAGCAATGTGTGTTTACTACAAGCAGCAGGATACAGTATCTGATTTCATCTCCTTTTTGGCACTTGTTCAAGTAGGAAGTCTGAGACTTATCAAAATGTAGTTGAATAGAAGCATTACAAAACAAAGCCTGAACAAGGATCAGTTCTACCAGAATTTGTTTTTTTAAAGTTCTGTGAATCTTCTAAAAAAAATCGATTTGATCTGGAACTTTCAGCACTGCTGATTTGGACAAGGATCATTGCCTCTAAATCATAACCGACTCTTTCACTATGTGATTCAAAGTCACATTTTCAACATAATAAATATGAAAGCACATAAATCAAACCTAAATAACCAAACACATATGACTAAATCAATTAGTCAAATAAACATGCATGTCTTTTTAAGATGCATACATTTGGATCAGTTTATAGACTTATGCTGCTGTTAACTTTTAAACTCTACCCAATAGACAGATAGACAGATAGACAGATAGACAGATAGATAGATAGATAGATAGATAGATAGATAGATAGATAGATAGATAGATAGATAGATAGATAGATAGATAGATAGATAGATAGCGGTCACCTGCCGTCCCATGCGATCCGAGCATCTGTTGTGAATGTGCGTTGGAACTGGATAGTGCACTGAAGATTGCACATCTCCTCTGTTGCTTCACATGTTGAAGGAGTTCATATAATACATCACCTGTTTCAAACATGACAGTTACCATCTTAACACTGTACACTGTTATATGAAAGGTATTGACAAAACAAATAACTACAACTTTTTAATTTACGTCTCACAGACCAGAACTGGGACACCGCAGACGAAAGTCCTCTTTGGTGAGGAGACAGAGTGCCTTTCCGTTCATCTCAAATCTCTGGTGGTCTGAACGTCGCAGAGAATATTCCCTCTGAGCCCAGCGCAGCCAGTGATTCACGTCCTCCTTATCCCACAGAGAAGGATTTATCCCTGTGTATTACAGCCATAAAAATGCCGAACACATTAGAGGGTTAGTTCATCCATAAATGGAAATTCTGTCTTCTCTGTCAATATGACTTTCTTTCTTGCATGGAACAGAAAAGGAGTTATTTTGCAGCATTTTCAAGCTGCTCTTTTCCATACAACAAAGTAAATGGTGGCTAGTAAAAAAGGACAAAACAACCATAAAACTTTTGTGCCATATTCATCTGAAGCCATATGATAGATTTGTGTGAGGAACAGACTGAAATGAATGTTGTTTTTCGCTGAATATATTCCCCTCCGCTGTAGCTGTCTTGTCCTGTTCTTCACACAACGCTATCTTGTGAAACATAAACGCTTTTACGATAGCGAATGACTTAATAAACAACTACATTTACACACTTGTTAAGGCATGTTCAAATTGCAAAATGACAAATGCACTTGAAAATGCAATGTGTACGAGTCCTGAAGAACACACGAGTCAACACATATTCTGAAAGTGTCACTGAAGGACCACAAAATGCTTCAGCAATTGCATTTTTCATGTCACATTTGATTTTTTATGACACTATTGGTTATGTTTAGGTTTAAGTTTTAGAGAAGGGATGCCAGTTTTTTTTTTTTTTAAACTCGATTCAGCAGAAACCTTAAAAACCTCATCAGTTTGGAAGAATGTTTAAAGGGATAGTTTACCCAAAAATGAAAAATCTCATCATTTACTCACCCTCATGCCATACCAGATGTGTATGACTTACTTTCTTCTGCTGAACACAAACAAAGGTTTATAGAAGAATATCTCAACTCTTTAGGTCCTCACAATGCAAATAAAAGGTGGCCAGAACTTTGAAGGTCCAAAAATCAAATACATGCAGCATAAAAGTAATCTATAAGACTCCATTGGTTAAATCAATGTCTTCAGAAGGGATCTGATAGGTGTGGGTGAGAAACAGATCAATATATAAGTCCTTATTTACTATAAATCTCCACTTTCACTTTCTTTTTATTTAGTTTTTGGCGATTTGCATTTTTGTGCAATCGCCACCTACTGGGAAGGGAGGAGAATTTATAGTAAAAAAAGGACTTAAATATTTATCTGTTTCTCACCCACACCTATCATATCACTTCAGAAGACATGGATTTAATCACTGGAGTTATATAGATGCATTTTATGCTGCCTTAATGTTCTCAAAGTTCTTACCACCATTTATTTGTATTGTATTGTATTGACAGAGCTGAAATATTTTCCTAAAAATCTTTGTGCTCATCAGAAGAGAGAAAGTCATACACATCCGGGATGACATGAGGATGAATAAATGATGAGATCATTTTTATTTTGGGGTGAACAATCCCTTTAACTCGCTTGCAGTGCCACCCCGTGGACATTTCATCTTGGAACTGCCGCAATACATGTAATTAACCACGTAAAATCATTTTGCAAAATTGTTGCCATAGTCACGTAATTTTTATGAGAACGGACTGCACTGGCCATTGTATACTTTCATTGTATGAAAAAAAAGCAGCTTGGGCATTCTGCTAAAATTCTCATTTTGTGTTCCACCAAAGTAAGACACTGAAGAAAAGCATGAAGCTGAGTTACTATTCCTTTCATGCATCATAAGCATTTGCATGTTCTAAGTAGCAAATTTGATAGAGTTTTAATAAGGAACATACAAAGTCTTCCAGGTAGCTTGCACAGTTCATCCGGCACAGCTTCATACATGGAGGGAAGATCATTTTGAGGGTTTGACAGAACTGGGTAACAGACTGGAGGTCCGTTCCCATTACAACTCTGTAGAAGGTTTGAAAGGAAAACATAAATAAATATTTGTTTAGGTGGTGTGGGGCTTTTGCAATCAGTGATTTCTGAATTATAACTGTACATTATAATGTATTTATATGAATGCATCAGAGGCTAAGGGGCTGTGCTCTTCTTTCTAATACTAAGAATGTAACCATGATGACTCTCTTTTCGTTGTATCAAAACAAAATTAGCTCTCAAAGCACACAGCAAAAGTGAAAGTAAATTCACTGCACACAATTTTGCACTGCCGCCTAAATTGATAATAAACCAAAATTCAACCAATAAATCTACACTAACTTAGAATATTCCATCAGGACATGTTTAGAGGCGTTTACAAAATACATTTTAATAATAATATTATGTTTTATTATGTTATATAGTGAGATGTTTTTATGTGGTTACGGCTACTTTTTGTTTGTACTCTTTATTGAGGCACTGACATTAGATCTTACCTGTATTAAGTGTGGTGGTGTGGAGGAGACGTCACTCATGTCCTTAATTATACTAGCCGAACTAATCCAAATATTTTCTGATCAATAACTGATCTATAAAAACAGTGTGTAAAAAATCATTTACAGACGCGCAAAGTTGTCTCGCGCAGCTGAGTTTGTCTTTTCTTTTGCGGATCGCCTGCAATAGTAGGAATCCTTCCGGGAAATGAAAACGAAAGAGACAGGATCTGCGAGGGGGTGTGTGCACTTAAAATCTCACTTACATTAGCTTCAGGGAAAAGAGAATGGTAGTGTGTTTTCGTGCCTTTCTAGTCCATCTAGCCTACGGTATATAATATAGTGACAAAGTCATCATTCAAAAACGTTTTATTTTTTATTAAATCAATTCATATGTTAGCACAATTATATTTTTGTCTAAAAAACTACTTTCAAACACAATTTAAGCATACAAAAGGATCATGACTTGCAGTAGCCTATATATATATATATATATATATATATATATAGGCCTATATAAAATAGTATGAAAACATAGTCTTAGTAATGGCTATGATTGAACATTAATCAATAATATAATATGAGTTTTGATAAGAACACAGCAAGGTTGTCGTGATTCGTACAGTAAACATTACACTCGCGTCTGGAATATTCTATTCATGAACCATGCGAAAGCGCAGCGCCGTGTCTCGAAACTAGTGAGCTACAGCATTTTCGCGTCCAATTTTGCGAAACACATAGGGCCTATAATACTTAAATAATGCTTTCAAGGCAGTTCACTATAGGTTTATAGGTTTAGAGACACAGCCACTGGTTTTTGTCCCTCCCTCTTCTGTCAGTCTGCTTCCGCGTGAACACAGCAACATTTCCTAATTATATGGTTTACAAAAGAAAATACATTCCAATTGTGTTTTAATGCTTGTAGATAGAAACAATATACCCTAATTTAACTAAAAGGAAGGTTTTATATTTTGACTTGACTATGGTGAAGGTTAGGCTAATATTTTGGTTGTTGTTGTCATGCAGTGTCAAAGTTGAATTTCCTGATTGCCACCCTTCTTTGGCCATAAAGCATGCCTATGTATAAATCAAGTTTGTGCACATTTTTTTCTGGCTGGAGGTTACCCCCCTTGACGTGAACGCGCACAGTAACGCTATATTTCCTCTAGATGGCAGTAAAAACTCGGAAAATTCGTTCATAGGCTTCATCCTGTTCAGTTGAGTGGGCAAATCACGTTGTTTACATGTAGATGGGACCATAGACTCAGAAATTAACCTCAATGGCCTTCAAATCTCCTCATTCCAAACATCTTAGCCAAACGTGTGTTAGGCCACAGTTATATTGGTGTTTCTACACAACTCATTTAATTTAACAAGTTGATGGGTCGTTTAGTCATTTTCTTGTTCTGCTTGAAAGTAAAATCAGTATGAGTATAATTTACAATTATAAACAAGTGGTTGTATAGAGTGATGAAGGATGCTCAAACAAAAGAAGATAGAACCCAGCTTTTAATACCGCAGAGCCACAGGTAAATGGTGTTCCAGGTGGCTCACTATAGTCTGATGGCAGGTCAACTAGGGGAAAGGTAAACACTGAACCGCTTAATAGCCCGCTTTTTTTGGCCAGGCATTGGTGGCGATGTCCGCAGGTGGTGTATGGCATACCATGAATGTCAGCTGGTGAATCCACTGGCCACCCAAATAGCGCCTTTGTGCCCCCTTCCTCTAAACTAGGTTCCTTTCGAGGTATGGACCTCGTCGGGCCATTAGAGAGGACAGCATGTGGACATCGCTTTGTATTAGTCCTAGCGGACTATGCAACGCGATATCCAGAAGCAGTGCCTCTGCTCAAAATCTCAGCACGCAGTGTTGCAGAGGCACTCTTCAAATTAATCTCCCGGGTGTGGATTCCAAAAGAAATTCTCACCGAACAGGGCACAACCTTTATGCCACGGATACTACGTGAGCTTTACAAATTATTGGGCATTAAGTCAATGTGCACCAGCGTTTACCATCCACAAACAGATGGCCTGGTGGAGCGATTTAATAAAACCCTTAAGAACATGATTTGTAAGTTTGTGCATGAGGATGCTAGAAATTGGGAGAAATGGCTCGATCCCCTTTTATTTGGAGTACGAGAGGTCCCGCAAGCCTCCACTGGGTTTTCCCTATTCAAGCTACTATATGGGCGGCACCAGCACGGGGTGATTTACGTCATCTGCGAAGCTTGGGAGGAAGGACCTTCAGACAGCAATAATTAAATTCAGTACGTTTTTGATCTTAGAGCAAAACTCCATACTTTGGGCAACTAAAACAGGAGAATTTGCTTCAAGCTCAAGAACGATAGAGCCGGCTGTATAACAGGGGAGCTTGAGTGTGGGAATTTGCACTGGGAGATAAGGTACTTGTATTACCCCCCACATCGAGCTCCAAATTACTCACCAAGTGGCAAGGACTCTTTGAGGTCACACAATGAGTGGGGGATCTCGATTATGAGGTTAAGCAAACTGATAGAGAGGTCGCACATCAAATATATCACCTCAACCTTCTGAAATTATGGAGGGAGGCGGTCCCTGTGATGTTGTCTACTGTAGTTCCAGAGTGGGCTGAGCTCGGACCAGAGGTGAACACAAAACATAAACATAACACTCCAGTCACTTGCAGAGACCACCTCTCACTGTATCAGCTTGCAGGGGTTGCCAAGTTGCAACAAGAATTTACAGACGTTTTTTTCTCCTCTACCGGGTCGTACGAACCTCATCCAACACCACATTGAGACCGAACCGGGAGTGGTGATACATAGCCTTCCCTATTGCTTGCCCGAACACAAAAATAATATAGTTCGGGAAGCATTGTACCAAAGAACAGAATAAAACAACAACTGACACTTAGGACAAATATAAAAATAAAATGCCATAAAAAGATTACATATTAATATTATATTCCACTTTCACTGACTTATATTTTGTAACCAACATCAGTCCTGATCTTAGCTACCAAATACTCAGGATTTCAGGATTTTAACCCTTTAAATGCCAGTTTGTTTACATAAGGCCACAACAGTTTTTTTACACACAAACACACACACATCCATACCAACACACCCACACAATTTTAGTTGTATTGTTAAATCAATTGGCCTGAGGTGCTCTATAACACAGCAAACAGAAAAAAAGTATGTATTTGCTCCATAGGCTAAACATGACAAAAATGGCACCATCTGGTGGAAAATGTTAAAAAATGTAAGCTAGGTCTCCAGAATGAAAGCATAATATAATATAATTCATGATTTTATGCTTTAATGGCACTGGGATCAAATATTGCAGTTTTAATGGGTTTCAATGGGAACATTTTTGTCCTGAAGGTCCTGAGTGTAACTACTTTGTGTACACAGTGTATTATAGATGTATTAAAGGAACTGAGGTTGAAATATCACAATTCCCCCCAAAATACACACCTTTAGCAACATTTATGCTGTTGGCATTAACAGTCAAAATGATCGCACAAGGGTTAATATACTATGAATTATCATGTAGCTTCACCTGTTTCTGACAAAGCTCGAATTGTGAAAATTTTCACAAATATATTTTGGCAGATCTGACAGATAAAGACAGGCACACTGACATAGCAGCAAAAAATATATGTTTGTAGATAACCTCCAAAGTTGACCACAAGGAGCTGAAGCAATCTCATTGCGTACTGGAATAGTGTTAGGAATTCCTTGTCTTGTTTCACTGTTGCCCTTTGTCTGCCATTTTTGTCACCTATGCTTTCCTTAGTTTTCACTTTTGTCCCTTGTGTAGCTCCTTAGTCTCTGTGTTAGCCTTCGTGTTCACTTGTCTTTGTTTAAGAACTACCCTTCCCAGAATTCTCCTGCCATCTTCACTGCCATTTTGTGTCATTGTTCACACCTGTTTATCATATGTATTATCACTCCCTGTGTATTTAAGCCCTGCTTTTTGTTCACTCCTTGTCGTTCGTTGAATGTTGTTAGCCTGGTGTGTGTTCCCTGCCCGTGTTTTCTAGTTTTATGTTTATTTCCCCATTGAGGGTTTTCCTTTGTGTTTTGCCTGTTTGTTTATGAAATAAAGTTGAACTGCAACTGGATCCGCATCTCCTCATCTGCCTTCGCTGCTCGTTCATAACAGAACGAACGACCACACTATGGATCCAGCGGTTCAACGAGCAAACTTCCACCTGCTCTGCTTAAAGCAAGAGGACCGCCCTATAGAGGACCACATCCGCGACTTCCTTAAGCTGGCGGGTATCTCGGATTTCCCAGACTCCTCTCTGGTGGTCTTCTTCAGGCGCAATCTGCACCCCGCACTTAAGGAGCGGTTGCCACAGGCAACGCGCGGCTGGACGCTCCACGCGTTCGTGGAGGAGACTCTGCTGGCCTGCGGTTCGCCGTTAACTGTGGGCGCCATCGAGGAGAACTCTGCCACTCCTCCCACAGTAATAACCCTCTACTCGCCCGTGGTTCGTACCTTCACGCCTGCCTTGGTCAGTGAGCCTGCATGGTCCACTTCGTCTGCCCGGCGGAGGAGGAGAAGAGGGAAGGCTTCTGCTCCCCAGTCTCCGCCTGCCACGGCCAGCGAGCCAGAGCCCACGGCCAGCGAGCCAGAGCCCACGCCTGCCACGGCCAGCGAGCCAGAGCCCTCGCCTGCCCCGGCCTGCGAGCCAGAGCCCTCGCCTGCCCCGGCCTGCGAGCCAGAGCCAGAGCCTGCCCCGGCCTGCCAGCCAGAGCTTCCGTCAGCCACGGTCAGCGAACCCAAGCCAGCGCATACCACGGTCACCCAGCCGGTGCCTGTCGCCTCAGAGGTCAGTGAGCCAGTGCCTGTCGCCTCAGAGGTCAGTGAGCCAGCACCTGTAGCCTCGACCGTCCCTGAGCCAGCGCCTGTAGCCTCGACCGTCCCTGAGCCAGCGCCTGTAGCCTCGACCGTCCCTGAGCCAGCGCCTGTAGCCTCGACCGTTCCCTGGCCAACGCCAATAGCCAGGACTGACCAAAAGCCAGCGCCAATGGTCATGCCCGTCCTAGAGCCTGCGCCCCTCGAGCCTCCCGAGCTTCCCAGAGCTCCGCCTTCCGAGCTTGCTAGAGCTCCACCTTCCGAGCCTCCCGAGCTTTCCAGAGCTCCGCCTCCCGAGCTTTCCAGAGCTCCGCCTCCCGAGCTTTCCAGAGCTCCGCCTCCCGAGCTTTCCAGAGCTCCGCCTCCCGAGCTTTCCAGAGCTCCGCCTTCCGAGCCTCCCGAGCTTTCCAGAGCTCCGCCTCCCGAGCTTTCCAGAGCTCCGCCTTCCGAGCCTCCCGAGCTTTCCAGAGCTCCGCCTCTCAAGTCTCCCGAGCCTCCCAGGGCTCCTCTCGAACCTCCCAGTGCTCCGCCTCTCAAGCCTCTCGAGCCTCCCAGGGCTCTGCCCCTCAAGTCTCTCGAGCCTCCCAGGGCTCCGCCCCTCAAGTCTCTTGAGCCTCCCAGGGCTACACCCCTCAAGTCTCTTGAGCCTCCCAGGGCTCCGCCTCTCAAGCCTCTCGAGCCTTCCAGGGCTCCGCCTCGTAAGTCTCCCGAGCCACCCAGGGCTCCTCCCAGGGCTCCATCTCTCAAGTCTCTGGAGTCTGCCGGGGCTCCTCCTCCCGAGATTCCCAGGGCTCCGCCTCTCGAGCCTCCCTCTGCTCTGCCTCCTGAGCCTCCCACGGCTCTGCCCCCTGAGCCTCCCGAGCTTTCCATGGTTCCTCCTCCCTCGGCTCTGCCTCCTGAGCCTCCCATGGCTCCGCCCCCTGAGGCCTCTGAGCCTCCAGAGCCTCCCTCAGCTCCGCCTCCCGAGCCTCCCTCAGCTCCGCCTCCCGAGCCTCCCTCGGCTCCGCCTCCCGAGCCTCCTGCGGCTCCGCCCCCTGAGCCTCCCAAGCTTTCCATGGTTCCTCCTCCATCGGCTCTGCCTCCTGAGCCTCCCACGGCTCCGCCCCCTGAGGCCTCTGAGCCTCCTCCAAGGCCCCCTGACCCAGTCCCTGTCCTGTGGCCTCCTCCCAGGCCTCCTGACCCAGTCCCTGTCCAGTGGCTTCCTCCCAGGTTCCCCAAACCTGTCCTTGCCCGGTGGCCAGCTCCCAGACCACCTGAACCTGTCCTTGCCCTTTGTGCCCCCTTGGACTTCCTGCCTGCCATCTGTGCCCCCTTGGACTTCCTGCCTGCCCTTTGTGCCCCCTTGGACTTCCTGCCTGCCCTTTGTGCCCCCTTGGACTTCCTGTCTACCCTTCGTTGCCCCCTGGACTGCCTGTCTGCCCGTTGTTGCCCCCTTGGTCTGTCTGCCCACCTCAAGCCCCCCCCCCAGTCATGGACATTTTTTGTTTTGTTTTAAGTCACTGTGATCATCTGGAATCCGATCCTTGAGTGGGGGGCTATGTTAGGAATTCCTTGTCTTGTTTCACTGTTGCCCTTTGTCTGCCATTTTTGTCACCTTTGCTTTCCTTAGTTTTCACTTTTGTCCCTTGTGTAGCTCCTTAGTCTCTGTGTTAGCCTTCGTGTTCACTTGTCTGTTTAAGAACTACACTTCCCAGAATCCTCCTGCCATCTTCACTGCCATTTTGTGTCATTGTTCACACCTGTTTATCATTTGTATTATCACTCCCTGTGTATTTAAGCCCTGCTTTTTGTTCACTCCTTGTCGTTCGTTGAATGTTGTTAGCCTGGTGTGTGTTCCCTGCCCGTGTTTTCTAGTTTTATGTTTATTTCCCCATTGAGGGTTTTCCTTTGTGTTTTGCCTGTTTGTTTATGAAATAAAGTTGAACTGCAACTGGATCCGCATCTCCTCGTCTGCCTTCGCTGCTCGTTCATAACAAATAGGCTATTGTTCGTAAGTTCAAACAGAAAAATTTAAATGTTTTCTATCCACCAGATGCTTAAAACACTAGTAATCTAAATATTGACGTAAAACTTAAAAAAACAATTATAATAAAAATCTACCTGACAGCCCATTTCTGATAAACAAAGTACCAATAACCATCCAAAATCACTCATTTCACTCTCATCTTGATTTGTGTTCAGCAGAAGTCACGTTGGGTATGTATACATGAGATAAACATCGTTTTTATAAATAGAGGAAACAACATTTTTTTGCTAAAAGTTGAGTGTTAATGTTGAAGAATTGAATGAAATTGATACAGTGTGATAGATGCACATATTGGACACACACATTGCACTGACCTGTCTGAGAGGGAGATAAAGGCTTTAACACAAGACAGCTGTCCATGGTTGTGTAAATATTGTTGTAAAATGAATGGTGATTTGTGTTGATAGTTACCAGGTTTGATCGTGTCATTTTGTGTTTTATTACTTTTTTTTTTTTTTTTTGTAAATGACAGTATTACATAGAATAAATGAATGTGTATGCATTTGAAGCTGTAAATGTTCAGAAAGAGATTATTGCATTAATGTCCCGTTGTTTTTTTTTATTGTTTAATATAGGTGTACATTAAACAAATACAGCATTCATGTATTTTCTGCCTTGTTTCTTATTCTCAGAGTTCTAAGTATATTCTGCATGAAAACTTGACAAACACAATGTGCTGAAATCAGCAAAATGGCATTTGTGAAACTTTTTCAATATATCCACATAATTTTCCTTCCTCATGATGCCATCTTTTTTGTTATGTGCACCAGTCCCTCCTGCAGCACCCCCACAACCTGATTCTGCCACCCCCATGCTTCACGTTTGGGATGGTGTTCTTTGGCTCGCAAGCCTCTCTCTATTTCCTCCAAACATAATGATGGTCATTATGGCCAAACAGTTAATTTTTTATTTCATTAGACCAGAGGACATTTCTCCAAAAAGTAAGATCTTTGTCCCCATGTGCACTTGCAAACAGTAGTCTGGCTTTTTATGGCAGTTTTGGAGCAGTGGCCTCTCTCTTTCAGAGCAGCCTTTATGTCAATATAGGACTCGTTTTACTGTGGATATAGATAACCATGAACATAACATTGAAAAGATCAGAAAAATACCTTGAGGTCAGCTGGCATCTCAAAAATGCTGCCATGTTACTTCTAGATAAAGATTGTGAGTTTTTGTTTTGCTTTTTTTTTTTAGAGATTCATGTTATAATGACTTATCCAAGCAAGTTAATCCCACTTTACACAGTCAGATAGATAAGCCTGTTAACATAGCCCAATATAAATCCAATTCTTTCATGATTCAATTATTTTGGATGGATTCATAATTATTTTTCAAAAGATGCTGAAGTCACAAATGGCAGGACAATTTGCACTATACGAATGTTTACATTCACTGGCTCAAAATCCTAATATTATATAAGAAATATGTGCGCAGTGCTTTGTGGAACAGAGGCAGTCAGAAGATTCAAAATCTTTAATGAACATTCTTTGTAGTTAGGGCACGGGCATAATGTAGGTTATGATTGAAGGTTTATAGGGACCTTGTGGGGCAAGAAGGATAATTTTCAAAATGTTGGTATTAGTAAATTGCAAAAACATCAGTCCAGTAACTACAGGCAAAAGAACATTATTTCTTCATACAAGTTTAGTTTACTATTTCTTTCTACCACCATAATATACATTAGCCTGTTTTTTATTTTTATTTATCAGCCTATTATTATTATTATTATTATTATTATTTCTGATTATAACTGGGGCTGCACAGTGTGATGGAAAAATGCCATATGCGATTGGATTTTTCGAATGTGAAATGCGATGCTATTGTGGCTCAGGTGGTAGATCGGGTTGTCCACTAATCGCAGGGTTGGCGGTTCTGATTCCTGGCCCACACGACGACACATGCTGAAGTGACTTGGGCAAGACACTGAACACCAAGTTCCTCCCAATGGCAGACTAGCGCCTTGCATGGCAGCTCTGCTGTCATTGGTGTGTGAATGGGTGAATGAGACGCAGTGTAAAGCACTTTGAATACCGCTAAGGTTAAAATGGCACTATAAGTGCAGACCATTTACCATATCCAAGCGAATCTCATGAAAACTGATATAACGCTGCCTGTATCAAATTTGATACACGATTTTCTAAAGCCTCTGCATCATTACCATAATAAAAAATGTAGCTGATAATCCTGTTGAATGCCATGAAGGCTACAAGATTTCTACTACCACCTGTTTTTGTTTTCAAGTGTAAGAATTAAAAATAAAATACCCACCTTCATATTGCCAAGCACTAATTGTTTGATGTGAAATCTTTGCTAATTTTGATATAATGATGTATAGATCTCATTCACCATTACATTACACAAAATCATAGAGCTTTGAAATTTCTGACATCATTTTTATAAGATATATTTAAAGTTTTAACTAATATATATATATATACAGTGCATCCGGAAAGTATTCACAGCGCTTCACTTTTTCCACATTTTGTTATGTTACAGCCTTGTTCCAAAATGGATTAAATTCATTATTTTCCTCAAAATTCTACAAAAATACCCCATAATGACAATGTGAAAGAAGTTTGTTTGAAATCTTTGCAAATTTACTAAAAATAAAACAACAAGATGAAACAAGACCACATACTTGTACCAGAAATGTGTAAAATTAATTTGAAAAAAATTAAAATAAAAAATACTTTGAACCCCAAATGCATTTACACAAATTTAAGAAAACCAAAAAGTGTTAGTTTGCGCCCCGCTCTCCTCTACTTCCCTCAATCAGCATTTAGAGAGAGAGGTGTTGTAATGTATTCTGAGTCATTCTGAGTTTTGAACTGATACAAGTAGCTATTTATTTTAAAAAAAATCTACCACCTGTACATCATGACTTCCTATGACATTTTACATACCAGGTTCCATGCCTTTTCACTGCTTCTCATGTTTTCATATGTGCAGCATTGTATTCATATTCTCAGCATACCACTGAATATATTATTGGACACTATGCATCTGCGCAATGTGCAATAGCATCACATGAGTCTCCATCTTGAGGCTGTATACTGTACATAGACAGTGGATGAACTAACTGCAGGGTAAGGTTATGTAAAATAAAATTATGTAATTAAATATATAAATAAAACATTTAAATACAACAGTATGATCCCACGGAGCCACAATCTCAACATCATAGAGTCCGTCTGAGACAGAAAACATAGTCACAACTTTATTAATCAATTATTGAAACAATTTTTGAATAATTTTCTGTCCCTCCAAGTGGAATTATGGTTACTATGCTCAGACTAGACAGTATTCTCAAAGCAGCTTCAATGAAAGTGTTCAGCAATGACAATTGGCATCCTGAGGTCAACAAAGAAGCCTTGCAGTCCTCTGGATTCACAGATGTCCAAATTGAGAACAAAACAGACAAACGTATTACATTTCAAGCTATTTTTGCTACTGCTGTGAAATAAATCACAGCATCTCTATATACAATACATTTCTGTGTAATGTATGGGCCTATCTAGCCTCTCACACTTAATCAGATTGAATATGAAATAAAGATCAGAAAGGAGTAATATTTGCCCATTATTGACATACTAATGAGCATCAAAGAACTAAAGATTATTTTTAGTAAAATAATCCAATTAAATTGACCATGAGTGGTCTTTGTTTCAGTCTTAGTTAGGGTTTCTCCAATGCCAAAATGTTGCCTTTGGTGTGATACCAGCCCTGGTACCTCAGTATCGATACTAACTCAATACTTTGGCAACAAATAAAAAAACAGATTTTTTATGAAATTATAAAGAAAATTACTTGTCTAAAAGAACTGCATAAAGTCTTATAGATACCAATTATGCATTTTCTGTTTTAGTATTGATTTAGGGCCATATAGCATGCTTGCGAGTGTGGTATTACAACAGTTTAATGAACCAGGAAATAAAAAAAAATGAGGAAAAACTGAGTACAGTCATAAAAACGCATTTGTGCATGGAACTACTTTATTACGCATTAGATCAGAATCTGCCGTTGCTGTTCGAAAAAAATAATGCATCCAAGCCTCCGCTAGTAATTCAAAAAGATCATTTCAGAAATAGTATCATGGCTTGTGCTGTTTCTAACGAGTTATTGGATAAAAAATGATGGATGTGAGTTTGTGTGTGTGAGAGAGAGAGAGTGTGTGATCACCTGCTGCCACTCCCAAGCAGAGATGCTGTCAGCTTTCTGATGATCAGCTTTCTCAGCGGAAAAATAGCGTCCAAGCGGGGGTAATTCTCCCTATTTTTCAGTAGCCGCAAGAGTCTTTCACTATAGAAGCCATTTTTAACAGTTCTTTTTCTCCAATGTGGAAACTCCAGTAAGAGCTAAGAGCCTTGAGTTGTGTAATTAATCTGTCTGTTGTGTCTCTCAGCTATGATGAGCCGTAATGCTGAAGTCGTTTGTTTAAAGCCGTTTAAAGCTATTTCCTAGCTTTAGTAGTATAGTAGTAATACAAGCGATCGCGGAGTGCTGTTGTATGTAAACAATGACTGACGGATTCACTACACGTCACCAACTGCTCATATTCCACACAAAAATATTTTTCAACCACCTGCTGACTAACATATGTAATGTCAAAAAATAAAATAAAAAATACCTGTAAGAGACACTTATACAGTAACTCTTAACACATACTGTATGCACTACTCTTAGACTTTAGTTTAGAACTCTTTGAGGTGCACCCAGTGAGCCAGGGGAAGAGATGAGTACTTGTTACCATTATGGAGCAGCACGGCTTTGAGTCTCCTGGATGAGCTCTCAATGAAGAGGCGCCACTCATTCTGGTTACATGCGATTCCGATTGCCTCCAACAGACTGTTCACATTGTGGCAGAAGCTGAGCCCATCTTGATGGGAGAGGAAGCTTGAAAAATTTTGGTGATGCTTCCTTCTGATCTGCGACTTGTACAATTTCAACCAACTGCTTGAGCCTAGATGTCAAAAGCTCGGCATTGGACTTGATGAGACCAAGATCTCTAATCAGTCGTTGAGGTTTTTTGGTTGGGGTAGTATGTGTTTCTCTCCTCAGCTCCACCTCTGAAATTGTCATCTGGATCTACAACGTCTTCCTTGCTCTCTGACTTGCTGCTCTCTCTCCAGAAGAGTGGGTACAGGGAGCTCATGGCAGTGTGGTACCAGGGCAATGGATGAAGGAAGGACTCTTGACAGGCTGACATTTAGAAGGGTACACCATGCAGAAGTAGTAGTTGCCTGAGTGGTCAGTGGGTTCCCACAAAATTCTTGGGATAGCGAAGTTAATGGCTCTCTTTTTCCCTCTGTACCATTCTACAAAAATAAATTTATTTCACCCATGACTTAGAGATTCTTACTAACATACATTTTCGAGCAACAATTGTCCATCTTACATCCTTCCAGAGTATTTTTGCAGTGCTCACAAGTAAAAGGAGGTGCCCAGGGTTTGTATTGATCCTAGACAAGAATGACGAAATATGCCTTGTAGGTCTCACACATTTTAGCAGATGCTTCCACTGAGTACTTTTTCACTCTAAATTGACCGCAGACGTAGCAAAATACATCTGCCGGATGCTTGCAGCCTCTTGATGCCATCTCATAAAAATGCAGATATGTATCCTCTTAGGCAGCTGGAAATAAACTGAACTGGAGAGCTTAAGGCCCCTATATTTATACTACTATTTATATTACTGGAAAGTTCTAGAAGTTACTCCAAGTTTACTCAGCACTGAATCTATCTGGAATGTTCTGGAAAATAGGTACATTTCAAAATATCACTGTCCTGGTCACAAAAGCAAAGTTTGTGGGGAATAGACCCCAAAGCCGCTGCCATTTGCACCGCCATTTGCGCCATTTAGAATTTCAGCCGCCGCCAGCCAATAATTTCGTAAGCCAAATTGAGCCGCCATCTGATAAAGTTTGGCTGAGCCGGCTAGAATTATTTGCATCAAATAATAATTCTATCACATAGAGACATACACACACGAAATATATTATACACGAGATCTATTTTCCCACTGGATTCATAACAGCACAGTCTTGTGGTCGTTGCTACGATACACAGACTCACAGTGAATTGACGACCAATTAAAATTGCTCGTTTCCCGTACAGAAGAAGCAATGCATTTTTTTCTCGCACTGAGGTGAAATGGCGGAAAGAAGCAAGCAAGGTCATTTTGATCTCAATTCGCACATACTTTCCTAATTCCTACTTACTTTTTTTTTTTTTACTTAGGCCTACCCAGACTTTTGTTAAATCTAAAGGGCACGGTTGCACAAACACCTGAATCAAAGATTGATGTTATGAACCAAATATTCTGGAACGGAGAGCTTTATAGCACTGAACGTGATATTACTGCAGTACAACCACCGTGTACATTGAAGTGAAATGTGCAAAACCTTGTCCAAAATAATACTGATAACAGTGTGTGTTTATATTAAGGCGAGACACGGCAGGCAAAAACATCGTTTTTTTTTTACTGGTCAATAACATGTCTTCTTTCAGACTTGTGGTGAAAAAAAGTCCGAAATACATATTTAGGTCTTTATTTTAATACACTTCATCTGTTTGCGTCTGTAGATTTCTCATAAATTCAACAACAGTTTGCGTTCTTAATCAACATACTTCTCCGCGATCTCTGCCGTCAACCTCTCATCACAGTATTACATTTTGTAGAATTATAGTGTAAGCCATGCATTGCTTGGAAATATTGAGATCTAGTAAATCAGTATAACATAGACATCTGTAGACATGAAGTGGCAGCTTCAGCCATTTGCAGCTATGAAATGTTTGGCGGCTGCAGCAGCCATTTAGGTTTTGGCTGAGCCGGCTAGCCAGCCAATAACTTCATCAGCCAGCCATTATTCTCAAAACAAATGGCTTTGGGCTCTAGTGGGGAATAATAGCAATTTTCTATAGTTTTGAGGCATAAGTAATTAGGAAATAACACTTACTTGTGTTGTTGATATAGATATTGTTGGTGGTTCTCCCTATGAAGGAGGAATGTTTATACTGGAAATCAACATGCCTGAGATTAAAATGTGCCTGGAGATTCAATGGATCTTCCCAATACTGTGTGTTTGTGCGATTGTAAAATAGTCTGTTTTCATACCTTTTCTTTGAAAGAGAGATTGCTCTCGCAATTGCTCTTGAAAGGCCCTCTCTTAACATTTCAACATTGCTCACCTCAATATCCTCAATAACTCATGTCCGAACACAATCCACACACTCATAGCTGATATTGTGAGCCTTCCCTCATCTTGTGATCAAATCGATCTATGACTATGGGCACCAAATATAGTCATTGCACAAATCAGCCACTAGGGAGAGCCATTGGTATTTTTTCTCTCTCAATCTGATTAAACTATTTTCCTTCAGGGTTGTATGGAGACAGAATATAAGACATCTCTTGAGAATCAAAATAAAACTGCACACAAGAGAGAAGCACTTACTGTACAGAAGAAATTCAGCAGACCTAAGAAAGTATGCATGCAATGTATTTTACAAGCTGCATGTTTATGATGCT
Source organism: Xyrauchen texanus (assembly GCF_025860055.1). Taxonomy (NCBI): domain Eukaryota; kingdom Metazoa; phylum Chordata; class Actinopteri; order Cypriniformes; family Catostomidae; genus Xyrauchen; species Xyrauchen texanus. Next base: position 34,879,307 of record NC_068300.1, on the reverse strand, counting down.
TTAATATGCATTTTTATACAGGTGAAGTTTGTAAAGTTTCTTGGTCTTATGTATATATTTTCATGTTTACGGTATGTCAAATAAAGTTACTGTACATTTACATCTCACTGATCATCATCATATGATAAAACATACATTTATGAAACTAATAACTTTATTAAATCATTCTTTCATTTTATGTATACAGAAATATGAAAATATTTACATCCAGAGCAGTGTGTCTGTTGTACAAAGATCTTTAAAATTCCAATATAAAAATTTAATTTTAATATACATTTAATATAAAAAAGAATAGAAATAAATCAATCAGGATGAAAAAAAGTATAGCATGCTAGATCAGAGGTAGTTATATTTTACAAATACAATAGCTAGCCTACTTTACAATCTGTAAAAGAACTTGAACAGACTTCTTTATATCTTCAGTTATATAGCATTGACATGATCAGTATAAAATGCAACTGAGCCCAATTTCACTTGCTTTTCCTTAATCTTGTGGACCTAATCTAAAAATAGAAACACAAGGTGTTTGAATTATTACACTCTGAATATAAACAATTACATTTTAGCACCTGTCTCTGGGTTTTAATCTGCTATATAGTATTTACCAACGTAAATAGGTGTTTTAATTTCCCATAAGTTATTCTCATTCATAAGGGGCAGGTAAGCAAGTTTCGACTTAAAAATAATTAAGATGCAATTATGAGACTTTGATATATACAAACTTGGAAATGAACGCATACTTTTGAGTACATAGAGACAAGAATCTGAGACAATTTTCACATTGAAATATTTAGATACACATCTACCTTTCTCCTTTGCATCAGCAAACATCCCTGTGATTATATCCTTATTAAAGGAATGTACCAGGTTCAAAACAAGTTAATCTCTACCAACAGCATCTGTGGCATGCTAATGATTACCACAGACAATAATTCAGTCTATAGGGGCAAGGTGTTTTGGAGGGTTTCATTACTGCATATATTTGTTGATTCATGTTAACATATAATTTGTATGGCTATACTTTGAAAATGTATTAAAGGAATATTCCGGGTTAAGTACAAGTTGAGCACAGTTGACAGCATTTGTGGCATAATGTTGATTAACACACACACACACAATTTTTTTTGTCTCTTCCACCTAAAAGGAAGAAGCTAAAGTCAGTGTTAGAGTGAATAGGGACAATTTTTTGATGGTTATAATTTTATAAAACTCTGGCAACCCTTTAAGCTCTGAAGGTGTTTTTAAAGCATGCCCAAAAATTAAAGGCTTAGAAAGTAAATTGTTTGGTATCATTTTAAAGAAATAATAATAATAAAAATGAAATAGCTTATGATAAATGATGAGACTCTCATCCTAAGAAATGGCAAAAAAAATTTAAAAATACCAAAAATGGACTTTTTTCCCTTATTTTTCTGATTTGACATTATATATCTTGGGTTTAAACAAGGAAGCTCTGGAAAAACTGCTTTAGCTTTGCTCCCAGTCATGTCACCTGTAACTGATTAAAAATTTGTGATGATACAACAAAACAATCAAAAGTTATAGTATTACAAATCTAGTCTCTAAACAAATTAAACATAATAATTGTACTTAAGTACAAATTGCACATGCAAATACAGCAATGCCTATAGGTATGTTTTCTCTCCAAAGCATGTAGGCATGCGGAACGAGATCTCATTCAGTTCCATTCTGTGTCATTTGAGCCATCATTGAGTCAGTGTCATGTACTTTGCACCATCTCCTGGTGATGTAATTAGAGTGAACAATCCTCTCTGGCCATATTTGGATGACTTCCACCTTTGTTTGCCGCGATCTGAATCATAATACGATTGGTTTAGCGTTCCATGATTCTGGACAACTTACTTCATATTTTCAGATGAAATCATCGAATCCAGGAAAGCTAATGTGTTTTTAGCCAGATAGCACTTTATGTGCTGTGTACACATTCTGCTCTGAGTGGATTATCTTATGATGTGATGGCTTGATTAAATGGGAATCCCCTCCTCTAAGTAATGGTGTGTAATATTTTATGTTCTGTTTATTTTTTTAAATGAACAGAACATAAAATATGTTCTGTGAATTTATAATTGAAAGCACGGCTTATAAGCAACACCTGTTTACATGTAACATGTATATCTAAGACATGTACTTAGCTATTGTTGCAGTTTGTTTTCTATGAGTAAAACAAAAAGGCTGGTTGTATTCTACTCTGTGAGAGCTTTCCAACAATATATGACACATGGCTATTTGATCAGTATTGTGTTTTTACAGATTGCAATAATATACTCTATACCGGGTAGAATTCTTAATGAATTATCAAAACAGAACACTTTTGATATGTCTGCATATTTCAGAGTGTCAACATGCATTGTATAGTACAGCTTTTAAGTTTAAACAATACATATATCGTGTTGGTCAAGACTGTAGTTATTAATATTTTGATAATAATCTTTTTCTCGAAGAGCTTAAAGGTTGAAAACTCTTGTATTATTGGAGCTATAAAGTTGTTTAAATCATTTACAGAGTTTACAGCTCTTTCACATTGAGTCCTGGTGTTGACATGACCATGTTCTCTCCAACGTTCTCCCTCTCTGTTGAGGGTTTAATCTGAAGCTGGCATGCAACATCATGCAACAAAGTTGTAAAATTGGATATCAATTTTTGCAGAAATGTTATTATGTTAACACACATATTGCTTATTTCTTGTGGCTAGAATTTTGAAACAACGGGTATTTTAACTATTGGCCTCATTCACTTTTATTGTAAGTGCCTCACTGTAACCCAGATATAGTCAAAATAATATTTTTAGGTAATTAACATTATGCCAAAAATACTGCCAATTAGGCTTAACTAGTATTCAACCCCGGATATTCCTTTAATGTTTATCCCAGTGCAGTATTTTGCCCAACAGACTTCCATTGTGAATGAATTACTGTACTCTCTATACTGTATAACATTATTGTAATTAAAAAAAACTGAGGTACGAGTCAAACTCAGGTTTCTCTGATAATTAAGAGCATGACATGGGTGCTGATTGAACTTACCTTTTAGTGAACACAAAACATTCCTTTAAGCCTAATCTATATTTTTGTAATACCAGTATTACGTAAAGTTACAAGAAAAATAAATGACAAAGCTGTTTTGTTTTTGTACAGTTCAGTTTGCTGCTTAAATTATTGAGTGACCCACATGATTGTGTCATAAAATGCTTTTGAGGTTTTCTCCACCCCCCTTCCCTCCCTTTTTTATTATTATTTTTTATTTAGAATGCTAGATAGCAGAGGGTACTATTAATTACAGGTATGTACAGTCCCAAATGACCAGAGTCAGTACATTGTTCAATAGCTCTGATAGTTTTAGGGGTCAGTTCATACGTGGGCTCAAGATTTTTCACACTCAGACAGGTCCTTGAAAACTGCAGATCATAGGAGATGATTCAAGAATGAGATGAGTGAAGAGGTGAGTGGTAGACTCCAGAGGAAGAGGTTTCATTATGAGTGTTTAGCCCACTAATCCTCAGATGTTCCTTCTCTTTCACATTGAGTCCTGGTGTTGACATGACCATGTTCTCTCCAACGTTCTCCCTCTCTGTTGAGGGTTTAATCTGAAGCTGGCATGTGATGAGAGGAACTGAGGGGGGACATGAAAACAGGGCAACTTTCTCTGGCGCTGATACTGACGAACCCTCAAACACTGCGTCTGCTTCGGTGGCAAAGGACACAAGGGCTTGGGTGGAGTCATATGAGCTTTTCTCAGTATCAACGGAGACAAAGGAATCCAGGTTGCAGTCATGGGGTAGGTGAGCTCTGCTCAAGAGTAGACGTACGTCTTCGCGGAAGTGTGGATTGAACAGGAGGTAGAGCAAGGGGTTGATGCTAGCAGGCAGAGGCAGAAGCACTAAGACGACTGATTTGACCACCTCCTCACTCACATGAAAGAGTCCCAGAAGGGAGGAGAAAGTGAGGAAGGCCACTGGGCAGTAGAGCAGGCAGTTGGTGAAGATGAGCCAAGCCACGTGCTTGATCATAGCACAATCCCAAATGCTGTCGAAGTCGCCCTTCATCAGATCCCAGTACAACTTGATGTAGGTTCCGGTGATCACCAGGAAACAGAGGGAGTTCATCATTATCAGGGCTACCATGAATCCCAATGTGGAAGGTTCCCCATCTGGCAGTGGTGAAGGAATACAGAGTGGAGTTGTCCCATACTCCCCAACACCTATTAGTGGCAAAGCAGCGACCACTAATGAGAGTGCCAAACATGCCACTGCAGCAGCTTGCACACTTCCCAGAGAGGGTGACTTTCCGTAGGTCCGAGCACAGGACACGGACACACTGCACTGCACTGCTGCTAAGGTGAGGAATAGTATGGATCCTTCCGAGGCCAGCACAGAAATAAAGCCTGTTGCCTGGCAACCAGCACCCATTTCCCATTGTGCACCATGCAGGGCAAACTCTCCAAATGTCCGGGCGTCAACCAGAGCCAAGGTGCCAGTGCACAGGCCTGTCAGCAGGTTGGCACCACTGATGGTGCCGATGATGAACTTGACAGGCGAGAGATAGCTGGGGGAGGCAAAGACTGTTACGAGAAGAAGGGTGTTTCCCATCAGCGAGACTAAAGGAATGAGCCACATCCCAATGCGTACCACCCAACTGTCGAACAGGTTATCACAGGGCTTAAATGGACCTAAAGTGGGTGGAATAGTCAATTAGATTTTGAAAATGTGATAAAAAAGAAAACCTAAGGCCTTATTTACACCAAGTCTAAATGTAAATTAATTATTAACAATAAGCAATTAGCATAACAAAATGTAAAATAAAACACTGGGCCTAATTCATAACACATAAGTTGAACAAATTTCTGCGTAAAGGGGTTTCAGACTGACAGCGGTTGACTGCGACATAACGCCCTGATGTCATTAACTGACAAGTGCGACAACCATTAATGATGCAACAAACTATGCAAAAGAATAGCAATGTGATGCGGTGACTAATGCCAATAGACGTGCCAACCACTTAATGCAGTTTAACGCAGCAGTTGAGTAGGAATGCCTACATTGATTTTTAGTCATTTAAGTATCTGCATTTTTTTTTTTTCAGAGAATATTACATATTCAGAAAAGTGTGAAGAGTTTTGTTGTGGAAAAACTTGTGAAAATTTGATGCTGTCATGTATAGTCTAAATGCCCAATTTACACCTGGTATTAAGATGTGTTTTGGGCAATCCATTTGTAATGGGACAATGCTAAAGACCAGTTTAAATGGAGTCCAAAACCAGATTTGTCCACTTCAACCACATTCTCAAGTGTTCTAATGTGGTCGAATATGCATATAACCATATTGGGCTTGTAGTGTAAACGCTCATCCATTCAAATGCATTCAAACAACAGTGAAGGCCTACTCACATGTCAGTCAACCACTGTTCTAAAGCAAGAGTTATGAACTTTGCCAGTTAATTATGGCTTTAAAAGGCAATAACAGTCCGACTGGAAAATTGAAAGCGCATAAATATACAGGACATCCAAAATAACTTCACAGAAGTTCTTTAGAGTGCCTGATATTGCGTAAAGAGAGCGCTAGAGCCCAGTAACTTTACCATGTAAATGTGTGTGATTGTGTACTATTCAGGGATTGCCATTGAAACTGAATGTCCACACATGGCCTTCAGTGGGATGGGGATTTACATTAAGTAAACACAGACAGTTCACTCATTTTTGACTGTTGTTAGTGATATTTCAGTGCTTGGTAATGGGAATAAGTTGCAAAGCAGAAGCTGGAGAATCCGCATTGGAAGAACACGCTAAGCATAATGGGTCATTTCATTGCCTGTGAAAAAGGTGTATAGTTGGGAGAAACCGTGTGCCAATTCTTTCTTTTTATCATCATAATACACTGACATAATGATTGATGTCATCATAAAATCTGACCACAAGTGGTTGAAAGAGACACAAATTACGACCAGGTGGAAATGACGATGTGTTTTGACTGCCCACTTGAGATCGGATTACCTAAAATGCTTTTTAATACCAGGTGTAAATAGGGCCTAAAACTTGGTATGAACAGGCCTTTACAGTCACACTGGCATTCATATGACATGAACGAAATCAGCTCTTTACAGAAAGAACGATTCTGAATTAATTTATGACAAGTAAATTATATCCAAATTCACACCTGGGATAGGGGTACACTGGATACTGGTTTGTAGCTTGGACTCCTCAATAGCTAACTGGAATTCTTCCAAGTCATGGTCATCTGCAAGTGAAGACAGCAAATGGAAAATGAGACACATTAGTGCATGTTTAAAAGTATGATGAAATTGTCTTCATTGTTTTTCAAGATGGCATGATGTGCTCGGCCTGGCATAACATAAATCATCTCATGGACATCAAGTCTATTAGAACAAATTAATTCATCTTAGGGCTTTAGCACCATTCAAAACGGTTTAAAGCTCAGTTGCAACTTTCCATTTCTCCTTTAGTGTGCAATTAACCTTAATCATCAGGCTTTGTTCGCACTCTGGATTTATGTTCTGATAAGCCAGCTGGTCCTTTTTGGACCAAGACCCGTCAATATTATCTAATTTCCCATAGAGTATAATTACAGAGAGGTCTTTTCAAGTCAGAAACCCGAACTGATCGCATTGAGGAATGCATGGAGAAAAGACACATTTTATTTCATCTGTCAACTTGCGGTTACTGTAAAGCCCTGACATGTTTTTACTGTGCTAATTAAAGTTGAAGAGAGTGGCAGATAGAATAGAGCAGATAAAAATAGACACTCTCTATTTAGTTTTCAGAATTACTTTTTGGAAAACCGCTACAAGTGGTGCTTGCACGTTTCTTTCATATAAGGAACATGTTTTCTTTTTGCACGTGCACCCTTTATTGGATTTTTCAATAATAGAAATAACATGGTTCCATCACTAATCAAATGTAAGCAACTCCTTTGTACAAAAGGTCAGATTTTATGAATAAATAAATATTTTAATCCTTTCATTCTCAATCACCTTTTTGCCTTTGTATTTTTAATCACTTTCAACTCTTAATTAATCTACAAACAAATAGAGATAAACTAAAAGTTTATCCAGTCAGAATTTATTCCATTAATGACAACTGTTTCACAAATCACATGCCCGAAGCCCCCACCTGAGTTTGAGCAGAATTCAGAATTTCCACAGAATCCCTCAACAGTGTAAATGAATGAGCAACTAAAGTCAGATTGTCAGATTCATCAGCCAATCAGATTGATTTATTTGTTCTTGATGGGTGTGATCTTTAGGATATGTCCCGGTTGAGGCCTTCTAGCTGGCCTTGACCTTGAGTGATGCAATCATGCTTTAAGTGATGATATGTAATTTGAAAGCGAAGAGCGCGAGATTGTCATCACTGTTGCTATTGCCATTGAGAAAGAGCTCCTTATGGATTTACAAACCCGAGATGTTCTGCATGACCGTGTGATTGCTTCATTTATTAAACTGGAAAGGAGAACTGATTTCACTGTTTTTAGGAGACATCTCTAATGACAGTCAAACCCCTGCTAAGCTAACGGGAGTGCTGCAGTTCTGAATATCGGTGAATTGAATGCATTTATGGTCGGATATATCAAGTAGGAATATCTCACATCCAACTTGAATGGAACGCAGCATAACAGTGTACCCTGACGAAACAAAATTTATTGCAAGCAACATTTAAATAGCAAATATTATGAGATTATAGACCTCCTTGGTAGATTCATATGAAAGATTATGATTTTTGACGTTCACAAACAGTCATGCTGCAGTTAAAATTAGGCTTGCTTGAGCATTAAGTGTCATTTCAAGTTCTGGCTTTCATGTGTGGACGTTTTTTATGTCAGTTGGTATTATTAATTGACTGCCACGTAATGTATGATTGGCTTATTTATTGTGAAACTGTGTTTTCTTAATGGCACGTATCACAGTGAAGGCCTAGACTTAAAATGCACGACCCGTGGCTGTTTAGGACGCAATACACCACGGTATTTATATAGTACTAGTAGCAACTTCAGAGAACATCACAGTACTTTGATAAAGCAATGATTTTCTCTTTCATCAGCTATGTTTCCATCCAAGTTGCAAATTTATTTTATGCAGAAAAATCGGAATATCGCAAAAACATTTGCGAATAAAGCTGCGTTTCCATTCCGTGTGTTTAAGAGAACAAAGTGAATCACTTCTGGGGAAATGTGCTCAAAATATAAATTAAAAATTGAAGTTGAAGCTCCTGAGGCTCTTTTATTAATTGTAATAAATTGCATGGGGATGCGCAGACAAAACGGTCTGATGAACTTTATGTTTGGGTGTTCAGCAGCAGATGCCTTGTGTCTTGAAATGAAAGCATGTTAGACAGTTTTGGGAGGTATTTCAGAATAACATTTCAGAATAACCAGAACAACATTTCGAATGCTATGTGATGATATTGACAATCATTTGAGCAAATTATCTATTCACAGGGTTTGTTGAGGCAAGGTCACGTTACTTTTTTAATGAACACGAAAATATCCTCTTCCGCATAACTTTCTTATAGCATTTGTATGCAAATTTTGGAAACTAAATTCACATATCCCAAAAGTTGCATAAAAATGCATGGATGGAAACCCAGCTACTACACTACGTACTGTTACTCGTATCTGTGAGCTTGGTGTAGTTGTAGAGCTTACAGTTGTTATCAGTGTGAATGGGGAACAGGGATAGGGCTTTCTTCTGAAGATCTTCCTCTTCGCTCCCCATCTGCCCTTCCCACTGGCTGGCTGCTTTGTAGCTGTTACAGGCTCCAAACACACAGCACTGATAGGCATATGGCATCTCAATTACCCTGTATCAACAATGGCGATGGAAATCATGCATAAACATAGGGGGAAAATATGCATAATACCTTATTTTACCAGTTTAATTTTACAAGTTTAAAGAACTTTTTTTTTTTTTAAATACAAAAACTATAAAGGATCCAATTTCATCTAGCTACCAATACATCTAACCTAAAGAAGTATTTTACTGAACATGTATTTGGGTTACATCTGAAAACGCAATTTGCTTTCATTTTAATCAGTCATTTTTTTGGAAACAGGAACACTTAATCTGCCATTTCTTCAGGTGCTAATCAAATCACGCGAGCACTAAAGGTTGAAGTCTTGGAGCGTTTCCATACCCAGGAGCTGTTGAAGAATCAGGATAGGATATTTATAACAGTCTATTCCTGTACAGTATGAGAATATAGCTATCTTGAAAATCAATCTTTTTCCTGTCAGATGACTAGCATCAATACAGTTTTTTTTTCCTGGGGCCGCCGATTGTTCCAAATTGTTAGAGTCTTGAAACGGTCAATTCTATAAACAGTTGGTCGTTTCTCTGAAAACTGAGTAAAAATGACATGAGTTTGAGCAATGTTTTGCATCATCGGACTCAATAACCCAAGACACTTGTGAATTTTATTTGATGGTTTAACATGAAAGCGTTTTTAAATCGGGAAAACCCTGTGTTTTCGAGATTGGAGAGTTGACTGACATTTTGGGGTTGTTGGTTGCCATAAATGTACCTTATGTTGGGGAAGTCCTCTTCTCTAAAGGAACGGGAGACAGCTGGGTTGCCTTTCAGTTTAAGATGAGTAAGACTGGTCAAGCCAACTAGTGGGAAAGTGTTCAAACGGTTCCCGGTCAGGTCTCTAAATGGATAGAAGAAACAGATTCAGATAGTGTCATTCACAAATGTACTATAGTAATATTGTAAAAATTATGATTTTTATTATAATAGTGTTTATTTTCTTTGGTTTCACTACAAAAACCATAGTTTAACTATAGTAGCTAATATAGTAAAACCATGGTAAATTTTGTGGTACTGGTTACTATGGTTTATCTGCAAATAGTAAGTTACTGTAGTTAAACCGTAGGTAATGTATTGCGAGGTGTCCCAAAATAATTGCAAGTGAATGCAAAAGTATTGCATGGGGATACATAAATATGCATAAACTATTTCAGAAAAAAATTCCCTCCCTGTCCTCTTAAAGGGCTCTGAAGTTATCTAACTTAATGAAAAATGTTTTTATAATTACTAGTTAAAGGAATATTCTGAGTTCAATACAAGTTCAGCTCATTCAAAAGCATCTGCTGCATAAGAATGATTACCCCCAAAAAAAACAAAATTCTACTCATCCCTCCTTTTCTTTAAAAAAACACAAATCTGGGTTCCAGTGAGGCACTTACATTGGAAGTGAATGAGGCCACGTTAGAATACTCACTGTTTCAAAAGTATAGCCACAAGACCTACAAAACGATGTGTGTTACAATGATTTTAGTGTGATAAAATTACTTACTAACCTTTTCTGTGTAAAGTTATAGCCAATATTACTAATTCGTCGCCATGACGATGTAATGTCAACAAACCCTAAAACTAAGGTGACCAGACGTCCCTGTTTTCCGGGAACAGTCTGTCCCTGAATGGAGCTCTGTCCCCGACTGTAGCCCGGAAATGTCCCTGTTTTTACTGCTCATTCAAAACAATCAAGCAAAAATACATGGCAAAAAAGCCCCTATTGAAGACTATGTGAGCTGCTTATTTTGACCAACAGAGCAGCTTTAAGTCATTTGTCTTTCTTTACTGATTACTTGTTTACGCCAGTTTTGCCATTAAGAACTGGACCAGGGAACAAGCGCAATTGAAAAGATTTATAATCATTAACAGCTTTTAGGTGAGGCACATACTAACTATGTTATAAAGAAGTTATATTGTTAAGTATTACATAAAATGTATGCATTTAAAATAAGAATACACCATTAATGGAAAAATAAGTTAAATGTATAATAAAGTATCTGCAATGAACAACAATATATATATAAGTCATCACATTACAGCATAGATTGCATTGCGCCTTGCTGGGAAACAAGTGACCGAAAAGAAGTGCAATAATGAATAAGAGTTGATCAAAATAAAAGGTATAATTAAGAAAAATAGGGCCATAGGAGATACCATATGAGATAATTGATAGAAACTGTTAGGTGAAATAGTGTAATAATAATAATTATTATTATACAATATTGAATATCTTTGTGTAGTCACTACAAAGTGGAAAAAAATCCCCAACAATATGAGGCATCTAAGGGGGCAATCAGCCCTTCATAAATTAATTTTAGGCCCTGATATAGTACATAAGTGCATATGATTTCAAGAGTGTGACCAAGGGCAGGTGTCCCTGTGCTGTGGAGTCAGCTGCAATAGTTTCTATATTCAATTATTGTTTATATATGTTTGTTTAGTTCACTTTTATGCCAAAATGTTATATATTATATACAGTGTACAAAAGGATAAACTCAAAAGTATAACTGAAACAATCAACTTTAACCCCCTATCGGAATTTCATTTAAACATATTCAACAGAGTTCATCACATTACTACATTCACCATGGTCAAAATACATAACATCTGAATTGTTCCCATAGATACAGTAAGTAACGTGAAATTTCAATGACATATTTACCACTTATATTGTCCTCGTTTTTCATTTTTAGAAATATGGTCACCATGTAAAAATGACATTTCTAACAACTTTACAGCTCAAATAACACTTGAGAATTAATAGTGGGATTAATGTTTGTGCTTTTATAAAATTATAAGCTTCACATTATAATGCCTTTAAACCCTCCAAAAAAATCCATTGTAAGTGCCGCACAGGAACCTTTTTTGCTCTTTGTAAAGAAAAGGAGGAACGAGTCAAAATGATTTCTTGAGGTAATCAACATTATGCCACAAATGCTGTCAATTGAGCTAAACTTGTATTGAACCCGGAACATTCCTTTAAGTTTACGAATCCTTTTCGGTACCACTATAAATACTTTTTAAATATTTATTTATTTCTGACATTTTTCAAAATTCGGCAATAGGTAAAGCCTTAGGATGTCTTAGAATGTTTATAAGAGAGGCCAAAAACAGCAAGACTTGTTTAGAAAGCTTCAAGTTCTCCAATCAACAGATGTTGCTGGTTTTCATTTCTCTACTAGTGGTTTGCCATTTCCATGCACCTTGTTTTAGTGAAGAGGTTGCACCAGAATAATTACTTACAAATTTATAAGAAACATCCATGCTTAGGCACCCTCTCCTGTTGTTTACAGGTTTATCAGGCACAATCTGTCACTCTTTAACAGCCTTTCTCATTCATTTATCACATTCTTTACTTAATGCCGCTGGCATTTAATCGCCTGTAACTGACGACGCAGGTTTTCATCACTGCACGGAGAGTTAAAGGGGTCATGACATGAGAAACCAAATTTGCCTTGATCTTTTGGTATATAAGAGGTCTTTGTATCATTAAAACGTCCTGCAAGTTTAATATTTTAAGACGTCCTCCCCATTCTAAACGAATCATTTATTTAATCAAGCTCAAAATACAGCTCGTTCTGGATTCATGGTTAGAAGTGACGTGTCGGTTAGAAGTGACGTAACAGCGTTTGCATATGACCGCCTCCAGCACAAGATAACTACGCTTTAAGCGCAAAGACTACGCTCATTTCAGTATCGCCGTCGCCTCACAAGTGTTCAGTCGATGGACAGCGAGCTCTGACAGAGACTACTTGTGCACAGGAAAATTACGATGCCACACAGATGTGCTGTTCCTGGCTGTGGTCAAACAAAACCTCTGAATAAGCTGCCGAAAGATCCAGGCGTCAGGGAAAAATGGATGCAGTTTATTTTTTGCGGACGTTCCAGTCACGGCAGTGTTAACTTAAGCGTTTGTTCTGTACATTTTAAGGATGACTGTTTTGAGAACAAATCTCAATATGATGCTGGCTTTGCCAGAAAACTGTTGCTCAAAGATAAGTCCGTGCCGACTATTCTTGGAACAACGACGACGCATAAACTGTAAGTAATCTATTTTAAACTTTAAACTACTTTTTAAAGCGCAATTTCATTCATTATGAATAATCACAGTGTTTTTACTTAGTTTACTTGCATATTGTTCTGGCTGGAGGCGTCAATAATTGATACATAGGCACTGACGTTAGCCAATCATAACAGTGGGCGTTAACACTGAAGTCTTAAATGGAAAACGCCCCCAAAACAGACTGTTTGAATCAGAGGATGAGAAACAGGGTGGGAAAAGGTCATAAATCACTAGATTTTAAAAGTTTTTCTTAAAAAAAATATATATTAATACTATAATTGCACCTAAGGGAACATAATAATACAATAAAAAAAAACCATGTCATGACCCCTTTAACACTTTACAATAAGGCTCCATTTGTTAACATTAGTTAATGCATTAGTTATCATTAATTAACTATTAACAATATATTCTTAAGGCATTTATTAATCTTTGTTAATGTTAGTTAATAAAAACACAATTGTTCATTGTTAGTTCATATAAGTTCACAATGCATGAACTAATGTTAACAAAAACAAATTTAGATTTTAAAAATGTATTAGTATATGTTGAAATGAACATGAACTAATATAAATAAATGCTTAAGTATTGTTCATTGTTAGTTCATGTTAACTAATGTTGATAACTAATGTTGGTAAATGTAACCTTATTGTAAAGTGTTACCCATGGAGCTTTTTTTTACCATGATTACAACCTCAGCCTTTTCACTTTGAGCCAACTAAAGCATCGCACAGATGACAGGAACTCCGAAATGTGCATCGTGGAATCTGTGTTTGTGCCAAGTGAGAGTTTAATTACAATTTTGCTTGATTTTCACAGGTGCTTGATGTTTATCTAAAGGGACACAGTTAATGATATGGCTGTGTGTGGCACTGATTTGCATACTCACAGTTTAACAAGAGACTGAAGAGAGGAAAAGGCGTCAGGGTGGATAGCTTCAATCCTGTTCCAGCTCAGATCCCTGTAATGACATATAATTTACTTGTTCATTCATCTAACACTGTTTACAATCGCCTCGTCATTTCCTCAGATCACTGGCAAATTTGTGTCAAATGTTGTCAAACTAAGATTTGCTCAATGTAAATTTTGTTTTTAATTAACTCAAAATGACATTATTTTTACAGTAGTTTTTTTTAAACTTATTTAACAAATGTGATTTTTTTTTAATTTTAAAGTAGTTTTAATTGTTTAGTTATGTTTTTACAGTAGTACTTTTTACAATACATTTTTAATTGTAACTATTTTTTACATTAATCATTAATTCATATTTTATACTCAAGATTCTTTATAGTAGATCTTTAATACTGTAGTTTTTAGTCACTTTTCTTACTTTAATTTTTATTGTACTGATTTTTTTTTGTTTTGTGTATTAATAATTAATTATTTTTGTAAATCAGTAAAGCATTTCAAAGCTTTTATACTCAATATTTCTTTTACAGTATTTTTGTTTATTCTTGTGTTTTTTACTTAATTTTTTAGTAGTGATTTGTTTTTAACAGTAGTTTTTTTTATTTCACTATAAGTTTTTTTTAATTAATCATTAATTAATCTATCAAACCATAGCATTTCAAAGGTTCTATACTTTTTTATTGTTAAATTAGTATTGTATTACAGTAGTTATTTTTTTACTTTATTTTTGATAATTTGTTTTACAGTAGTGATGCTTTTTACAGTATTTTTTTAATTTTATGTATTTTATTTTCTTAACATTAATTATTAGCTATTATTTTAGACCAGTGTATAATCTCAAAAATGTTCTTCTCAATATTGTTTACAGTAGTGTTTTAATACAGTAGTTTTTTTATTTTACTTGATTTTTACTTACATTTTTATAGTACTATTTTTCACAATATTCTTTCATTTTATTTTTTTAACATTACAGTAGTTTTTCTTTTTATGTATTTGTTTTCTTAACATTAATTATCATTATTCTCTAAGACCAGTATAGAATTTCAAAAATGCTATAGTCAGTATGTTTGTACAAACGTAGTATTTATTCCAAATCTGAAAAGTGTTTTGATCTCAAATTATCATAGCAATAGTTATAATTCAAAGATTTTGTATGAAGTATTCTGGGTTCAAAGTAAATGTTAACTGGTTAGTTTTTGTGTAGATTGTCCTGGCCTCTAGGGGGAAGATTTGGTGAGCATTCTGGTCCTGAAGACATATTAATTCCTAAATCTTTGGCACCCTGTCAAGTCACACTGTCATCAAACAACACATCCAAAACTATAATGCAGGACAGAATTTGTATATATTGCTAAAGTAAAAACAGAGCTGATGTGAACGGCTTACAATATGTCAGTATTCACAAGTTCAAAACCTTGAAAATTATTTAATAACCCACAATATCTTTTTGAATTCCAGCGAGAGATCCAATCAATTCCATTATTATAGGTGTGAAATAGGGTTATTAAAGGTTAATAGAAAGCAAGAGATCATATGCAGTACTCACAGTGAGCGCAGGGAGTTGAGTTGTTGGAATGTGCTCATCTCAATCTGTCTGATCAGATTGTGCTGCAGGCCTCTGCCGAGTCAAAACAAAAAAAGCTGCCATTACTGCAGTCTATCACACACTCCACACCAGCCATACACGTTTATGCAGACATCATACATAGCAACCATGTGTACGCTTGAAAGCCTTTAAAATGTAGACATTGATGGATTGCTACAGTAATGGCCGTGATTTGTCATGTTTGTTCTACTGTGAGAGCTATCTGGAATCGTTAAAGTTATCACAGATATTTTAGCAATACTTCAATAATAAGCTGTGGAGAGACCGCTTAACTCACATCTCTTGAAGGGAGGCACAGTGGTAGAAGCTTGGCAGCTCTTTGATTAGATTATGAGACAGCTCCCTGGAAAATACACACATGGAGAGAATAGAGAGGTCTTTACATGGAGTATTCTGCATAATTGGCCAGTGTTGTCAGTAAAGTGTGCGTAATACTTTTTGACATACGTGTGTTCCAGACACTCCTGTATTTACATGAGCATTATGTTTAATTATGTTCAAGTGCTCCTTTATCTGTTATGGTATAATACATAGCACACACTTATTGGTAACAGTTCATAATAACTTGAAACTATGTAAAAGTTTCATGACATTTAACTATTTCAACGTTTCCCTGGATTATTTTTTTTATTTTGACTTTTTGTTACTCCTAGACTGCGGTGGGTTGTAATAACTGGGGGCTCGTCCAGGATTGAACCCGTGACCTCTCGCACCCGAAGCGAGGATCATACCCCTAGACCAATTGTTACGATCTACCCCAGTCTAGGGTTGGGGAGGAGTAACATAAATTAAAAATAAAGAAATACGTCCAGGGATGTAGCACAATATACATTAATGATATGCAGAGTATTATATAATGCATGTTATTCATGAAAGTTATGTAAAGTGTCTGTAGTTCATATGCTGTGTTTGCTGAAAAATAAAATAACTCCTAAGCATTATTCAGCATATTTTTAAAGCAATTTCTTGTTTAATATTTTTTTTTCTGTGTGATTTTAAGGATACAGTGAGAGAGAGAACGGCATGTTCTGCAGCTACTTTCCCCAAAGGTCTCATTTTTCTTGTGAACACTTACATAAATCAGTTTTCCTTCAGGGTTTTCTCTATTTGAACTTTTCCACCAGAATGTGGCCTGCGTTTTTGTCAAAAACCCTGAGCTCTCATTTCTTCATTACAAACCAGGTGATGGGCTTGAAAAGATGCTCTTAAACATTGTCTTAAACAAAGTGGTAAGGCATACAATCAGGAAAATAATCTTGAGATGATTCCTGAGAAATAATGGTAATAAAATAATTATAACCAGGGCTGGACTGGTAATCTGACATACCGGGTATTTTACCGGTGGGCCGACGCACTTTGGGGCCGATCAGGGGTGGACTGGCCATCGGGAGAACCGAACGGGCCGGTGGGTCGGCGCAAAACATGCCAAAAGGGCCACGATAAGCTGAAATGAAACCCCGCTTTATGCAGAACAGACCACAAAATGGCGCTGCGATATGCAGAAAAGGACAGCGAGCCAGTTGCCATGTAAAATCCTGGGCCGATTTCTCTTCCCAGTCCAGCCCTGATTATAACAGTGCTCCAACATTCTGGGTAGTACTGCATTTACCTTTGTATTAACTGCAATTGTTACACTGTTCTCTGGAATACTCAATTCTGATTGGACCAGTTATTCAGGTATTGCGAGTAATCTTTTACAATTTCAGCCTTAGGTGTACTATCTATTTTTGGAATTTTGTAAACTTTACATTAAGTAATTATACTTTGGATACTTTTTGAGATTTAGATACTTTAAGACATTAAAGGTGCTGTAAGCAATTTATTTCATGGAAAAGTAGGAAAAATGCTCCTACTCCCTGAAAGATATTAATGAAATAAGTGTTGTGAAATATCTCACCAGTCTCTGTGACGGCTCTAGACTCTGTAAACAGCAGACAAAAACCTGTCTGCAGGCCACATTTTCTGACGCTCTCTGCTTTTCAACCATGTTTCTCATAGTATTGCAGTTGCAGCAAATTATTGAGGCTTACTGCCATTTTATGCCATGTTTTTCATAACAGTTGTCAGTTGAGGGCGCTATTCTGCTGTTTTTAACAACCATTTCCGCATGATGTCGGTCACAATAAAGCTCAGTTGGTAGCTTTGGAGTGCAGAGTTTTGGAAAGAGGGCTAGTCATTTTTGGAAATCATGGCTAGTATTAAAAGTGATAGTATCGGCACTTCACTTCTACTGGACGATTTTGAAAAACATTTTAATTTATTGAAACATGAAAAACATTTCAAAATTCAAATTATACTTCAAATTAATTGAAAAAACAATCAAAATAACAAAGTGGTCAAAACAATCATACCAAATCAAAACATTTTACTCTCTCCTTCCACCACTCCCTTTTCCCTATCTTATATATTTTTTGCTTCAACAATGATCATCAGGTACATTATTTGATTGTCGGTACTTTCAGAATTTGGACATGAACTTTATTACCAACTGCTGGTCAAATCTACAAACTGCAAATGCAGGAACTGAATTTAAGAGGTGGTATTGAAATTTATTGTGCAATAATATTTTTAAAAAAAAAATAGCAAATTGCCCTTTGCGCCACTTCACTTACATGCAATACACCCAGAGTTTGCGTGACTACAAGCACAATAATGCAAACACTCCCACTTGTGCTTTGCACTGCCATGAAAATTGCACTTAGAATATGCTCTCTCACGAGAGTTGGATACGGCATTGTGTATATTCGTAGCATGTAGAGCCCAGAATGTTGATAAAATGTTCAGCATTCAAAATGTAATTGATAGCTATGACATCATAATATTCGCATACTGAATTTTCCGCATAACACTACATCTCATGCACGTTCCCATGACATAATTTCATCATCAGCACAGTCCACACGGACTATCCATGTGCAGCCTAGTTTTTCATCTTTAAGTGTCGTTGGCGCATACACCAGTATACTGACGGTGCTAAAAGAGTCTCACAAAGCAGTTGTAATCAGCATGTGTCGAACGCATCTGATAGGGCTCGCAATATATTGAATATACTTGAAAAGGCTAGAACGGTCGACTGTGCGTGAGAAGGAACAGCATGCTGAAAAACGAAGTATACCCTATCCTTAACACCTATTTGCATATTGAATTGTGATTGCTCTTGTCTTCCTTTTATAGGCACCTTTACATTGCATTGTCACTATGTGTTCCTGAAGTGTGCAGTCCACAAAAAATGAAAGGCAAAGCCTGATGCAGCATTTCATTTGCACAGAACCAAGTCCTAACAGTAGTCTTTTACTGCAATTTCCTTCAGGCTATGCAACTCTAGTTAATAATTAAAATTGTTATATAAGCTTGAAATAGCTTGGCACAAGTAATCGCACATGCATTCTCTCTGTGTGTAAGAAGTTAGTGTGCTTTCCACCTGCTGATGATGTGTTTGAGTTCAAGTTAAATAAGGTTTTTAGGAACTCTTGAAAAGTTTGGTTACATGAAATCCCTCAGGGTGAAATTCAATGAACTCTCATGTGTTTGTGTGTTGCAGGTGTGCATTTGTGTTTGGAAACTTACAGCACTCTTAATTTAGGCAGCAGGTGGCACAGATCATATGGCAGGCCAGTCAGTCTAGCTCGGGTCAGCGTGCTGAGTGAAAATCAAAGAGGAGTTTATTTTCAATGTGTGTGAGAGACCGTGATTAGGAAAAACAGGACAAAAACAACCATTTCACTCTTGGAACATTCACTAGAGACAAATAAATGGATGTACCTGCACTAAAAACTGGTTTTAGGAAATCAGTGAAATTTTGTTAGATTTATGAATAAAACAAATGGAAAAAAATAAAAATAAAAAATCAGCCAATGGAACAAGACATAATACACTTTATCTGGACACTTACGGCACACATATAAATGCATTAATGTTATTACATTAACAAAATATCAAACTAGTGGCATTGTTACTAAAAAGTGAGGTTGCTTTTGAGAACAGCTATATTGTCATTTGTTTGCAGATGCCACTTGCAGTAGTTTGATATTTTGCTGTCTTTGCAATAAAATTCACACTAATTAATATTTGTAATTAAAAGTGTGGCTGAAGTGTCAGCTTGTCAGCTAAAGTGATCTTGTTTTAAGAATGTTTAGATATTTTTTATTGGCAAACAAGACTTCGATATTGATTAAGAATAGTATTTTTTTCATTTCATTTTTACAGTAAATGCATTATCTCTGATTAACTGATGAATGGCTTTTATGATCAGTATGTACAGAGGGCAATTAAGCATAAGAGAATGGTTCAGTTTAGAAAGACCTTGCCTGAGTATCATTTTTAACTAAACAAACTGACTTGGTGGGAGATCAGTAAAAGCATTTCTATTTTGTCAACGGTTATTCAATTGTCCTCAATGGTGGGAAGAACTTCTGGAAGTCTCTTAAGTGAAACTGATCCGGAGTGAAATGGCGACATTTGATCTCACACTCACAGAACTTGCAGGCTGGTGGTTCCTTTCAAATCTGGAAACTCTCGGATCTCAGTGGCCCCGTTCAAAGAGCTGAGACGAGATTAGATAACTCATTAGTGAGGATCTTCCTACTAATGAGGATGTCATCCAACAAAACCACAGGGATGTCTACTGTTACCACACACACTCAACTCACTGTCATCTAGAGTAAATATTAGTCCTCTAGACTCCATCATTCTGATTACGCTTGCGACACCGTCCAAAGTCAACAACACTGTGGACGGTAGACTTAATATAAAAATAACGAATGCCGAAAAGACTCTTTTAACATTCTTATGCTTATACAGTATGTGTAATCAGAGAGAGATATATTACTTTTTACTGGCTTTATGAAAAGCAAAATCTCATATTCTGACATTTATGAAGTTATAATTAAAGTTTGCTGTTTTTTGAAACCAAATTACTAGTTTAATGTTTTATTATGTGAGAGATGATGGCGGTGAGCAAGATTATAGCATTCATCAAAATGAAAGCAATGATGACATAGAAATGATACACATTTGCCAGCTAGTATTTTAAAGGTGCTTTATCGGAAGCCAAACAGTTCTGTTTAATCATACGTACAATCATGTGTATGTTATTATTTCACACATAGAAGTTTGTACTTACAGTGTGTGTAGTTTTGGCAAGAACTGAAATGCTGATCCGCCAACAAACTGAATGGGATTCTCGTAGAAATGACTGAAGAGAGAATAAATAAATATATAAATCAAATAAATGGGTTGTTGCATGAAATGGGTGCCTTTTCCATTTCAATCAGAAAAGGTGACTTTAAACTTCTGTAAGATTTTAGACTTTCTTTCAGACTAAGAATGCATTTAACCTTTATGTTGTGTTGCAGTCAATTTGACCCAGATTACTTTTTCCTTAAAAATCTTTTTTTCCCTTTATCCAATTGGAATAAAATTCCTTGACTTTGTTGATATATGGTTTCTGAAAACACACACACACACACACACACACACACACACACACACACACACACACACATATAATGGCTTTTATACTGTACAGACTTCATATGCTATCCCCTAACCCTAACTCTCATAGAAAACTTTCTGCATTTTTTCATTTTCAAAAAACATAATTTAGTATGATTTATAAGCTGTTTTCTGACAAACTGCTCCCAGTCAAAAATGAACGGCCATTGGAAATTAACTGATTAGACTACAAAATACAGAAACATTTAGTGTTCAGGAGCAACCCAATCCTTTAGATGAGCACATATGTGGATGTGTATTTGTACACACAAAGTCCTCGGACATGCACACACACACACAAACAGACAAACACAAACACACACGCACACATATCAATTTGTTTTTGCTTTTTATTTAAGATAATAATATAACAAAGTGCTTGTTAAAGTTCAGCTTCTGAAAGGATAATGCAATTTTGAGAGATTTCATGGACTTATGGAATAGTGTATTATTTTAATATTTATTTGAATTATGGTGACAGGGTTGATGTTCAACATGAGGAAACTATTTCAAATTGTCAAAAACTAAAAAGAATAATGTCAACAAAAATCTAAGACATATACATAAACAAAAAAGCCAAAATACTAGCTTTTATGTCCACATATATATATATATATATATATATATATATATATATATATATATATATACATATTTTTTTGTTCAAATAAACAAACTGTTAGATGTCTGTCTATTATGCAGTGAGGCATGTTTAGTCAACACAGAAAGGCTTTAATTGTTTTCACAGAGAAGTTCATTACCCGGCAGTTTTTACTGAGACAAGATACTCACATGGTCTGCAGAAGTGGGTTCCCCACAAATGCTCTCTCAGGGATGGCCTTGATGTTGTTGTTGTGGAAACCCCTGTAAGACACATAGAGAGAGATAATTTGACCATCTTCACACTTGAAGACAATCCACTAGAATGAGGAAATCCAGCGATGAGGAAGTACACCATAGACCAGCTTTGGAGTGTTTTTGCTAGCTGCATCTGTGGCCATACATTTGACTACTGCAGCAGCTTTTAATCTGTGATTGTCTGCAGTTATTATGATGATACAATGCTAAAGTTAATTTGTAATGCATATGTTGCTGGAGAATTATAATTAGAAAATTCTAAACACTAAAATAATTACATGTGTAAATTAAGTAATGATACAAGCAGCTTGGAAAGTCAAGTCCAGTCGCTTTTTATCTCATGTAAAGCACACATGTGAACCATTTGGTTGCGTCAGTTAGAAACACCTGTCAGGAGGCCATCCCGCTGGCAAAAACACTTTATGATAGTTGAGAAGGAAGGACTTAAGCACTCATCTGTAAGCATCTGCTTTTTGCAAGAGACTCTTTGCTTGAGAACCACATTTTAGGCGTTAACCGACTTTACAAGAAGCACAAGAGGCCAGGCCAAGCGATCCACTTAAAAGGAAGCACACTGACACATGTATGCTGGGTGACTTAGTCTTGGTTACTTACAATTCCTGAAGCTTGGCCAGTGTGTGTATGGCCACAGGGAACTCTTGAAGGTCATTGAAATTCAGTTCCCTAGAGAAGGGAGATAGATAATCCATAAGAGCAGAAGAACGATGAGGAACACAAGTTAAGATAACTTTTACATGGAAACAATTTTCAGATGAAGGTCTTGTACATACAAATCATTAGCATAATGGTTATGATTCAACAATTCTGCCCTACCAAGCCAAAAATGCAGTTACTACAGCAATATTGAAACTGACAAAAGGAAGAAAAACAAAAGGATGACCCTCAATCCTTTCCTGGAGTACCACTAACACTACAAAGCACAGATTACTCCAAAATACATTTTGCCTTTGCATGGGGCAGAATATATTGAATCCTTTTTTTATGTGTCACCTTCCATTAGACCACCTTTCGTACGACAATTAGCTATCTTGTCACATATTAGACCAACTGTTTTGACATTTTAATTTGATCTTTCATCCAACGTGTCTGTAACATAAGCAAACGCTTAGGAGAAACTGTGGTTCCAATCAGTCAAAATCCTTCCCCGTGACCTTGCGTGCTTTTCCGTGTTGGTTGTCCTTTGAGACCAAGACAGCTGTTCCAAGATAATCTGTCATGACGTGACCTCTCCTCTGCATACATTGTTGTTGTATGCATTTCATTAGCCTTCTAGGTAAAGTACGTCCAAAAAACGCGCTTGAATCAAAACATGGGCGGTTGCTAAGGGTGAGCGGCCTTGTACACGTGCAAGAACAATGTGTTTATAGCCATCGTTTGCATCCCAGAGACTATGTTGTTTTCCTTGGATTTAAAAGTTCCTTTTCATCTCCAATTCTATTGGAGGTTTTCAAAGAATAATTATCGAGAAAATCCTATAATTGAACAGGAGCCTTTCTTTTTTCTCCACAGAACCTCTCTTTTGCCCAGTAAAGGCGACTGGGAGTAGAGTAAATAGATGCCTTTGGCCCTGTATCCCCTCCTGTAGGCCCAGGTCTTAGTCATATTGTTCGCTCCCCACAGTGATAATACGCAATGCTGAATGTGTCTCATCATACCCATAATTATATGTCTTATCCCTTAGTGTTAAGTGTAAGCTTTCAAAGCAGTCCAAATGTTTATATATTTTACTTTTTTTTTTTTTAAGAGAAAAAAGTTTCTGGCAGGTGGCCATTGCGTTTGAAGTGAGCTTGGTGAATAGGGGTGGACCCACGTTGGCTGACATCCAGAATGGGCGAAGCACTTGCTTAATTCAAGCGTGTTTGTGAGTGTGTGTATATGTGCCTAAGTGTGTCTGTGTTGCACAAGAGTGTTGCAGCAAACTGATTTTAGCCTTAGTTTGATGTGCACATATATAAGAATGAAGGGTAATCTGATATCCTGATACTTCTGACAGTGATTCTTTTTTTTAAGTATTAGTGAAAAAAATAAAAACTGTGGTAACACATTTTAATAACTTTAATATATCATAAACAAACATTATATAATGCTTAGCAGATCATTAGTTAATGTGTTTACATATAATGCTTAGCAGATCATTAGTTAATGTGTTTACAAATTGTTAGAGATGAGATAATGTGCTTGTTAATGTTTGCTGCTGAATTTAATAAACATTAATGCTGAACAAATCATTATTTAATGTAAATTCCAATACTTACAAATGTTATAAGCCTTTCATTCATATATGACCTTGCACTTTTTAACATCTACAAAATATATATATATAAAACTGTGCCAGGGTGGAGGGCGGGGCCGGGTCGTGATTCCGCACACCCGGCCCCTAATCAGGCTAATTAGCCCTTGAGAGGGATAAAGGCAGACCGAAGATGGCAGTGCGAGAGAGAGAGAGATGTACGGACAGCTGTCCGACACCTGTGTGTGTGTTTGTCTTTTTGGTTAAGTTTATAATTAAAATATTATTTATATTGTCAATCCGGTTCTCACCTCCTCCTTTCCATTAATCCCTTTACAAAAACCGATGAGCCAAAAAATGATGTACTCCTGCCTAATATTCTGTTGGTCCTCCGCATTCCGCCAAAACAGTGCCGACTCACCTAGGCATGGACTCTACAAGACCACTGAAGATGTGCTGTGGTATCTGGTTGTTGGTCCAGCACTCAATTGGATTGAGATCAGGGGAATTTGGAGGCAAGGGCAACACCTTGAACACATTGAACTCTTCATCATGTTCCTTAAACCATTCCCAAACAATGTGTGCAGTCTGGCAGGGCACATTATCTTGCTGAATGAGGCCACTGCCATCAGGGAATACCATTGCCATGAAGTGGTGTACCTGATCTGCAATGATGTTTAGGTAGGTTGCACATGTCAAATTTGTTTCCATATGAATGCCGGACCCAGGGTTTCCCAGTAGAACATTGCCCAGGGCATCACACTCCCTCCACCGGCATGTCGTCCTTGTCAAAGTCGCAATGAGAACTGATTGTTGACTTACCATCTAATCTACTCAGACATGATGACATGTGGCCTTGTTAGGAGATGATCAGCATTATTCGCTTCACATGTAAGTGTTCATAACGTTTTTTCTCATCAGTGTATAAAGATTAACAGATGACTTATTTACGTACATTTGAATGCTTACAAATGTCATTAAAAATGTTCATAAATTATTAATAAATTAGCTCATGCATTTTGTTCTTTTTTTTCTGAATGTTTTCAGAAATTATTTGTATTTTTCCCCACTTCAAATTGTAAGCATGCTTTTACACTTTATAATAGGTTTCATACATTAGGTATCATAAACTATCAATGAAAATATTTTTCTACAACATTTATTAATCTGCCCTGCGATGGACTGGCGACCTGTCCAGGGTGTCCCCCGCCTTTCGCCCAATGTTAGCTGGGATAGGCTCCAGCCCCCCGCGACCCTGTACACAGGATAAGCGGTTGACGATGGATGGATGGATGGATGGATTTATTAATCTTTGATAATGTTAGTTTATAAAAAAATGCACTGTTCATTCATTTTAGTTCATAGTCTATTAATTATTAACTAACATATTCAACTTTAGATTTTTTACATCTTAAAATGAACATGAACCAAGATTAATAAAGGCTGTAAATTGTATTGTTCATTGTTAGTTTGTTAACTGATGTTGTTATCTAATGTTAACAAATGGAACCTATTGTTGCCAATTATTTATTAATGAAAGTTATTATAAAGAGTTACCAAACCTTTATCTCTGATTTCATTTAAACGTCACCATTTTAAGAATTCCTACTAGACTGTTGGTCCGATTCGTAGAGAATTTAGCATGTATCATCTAGAGAACCTCTTCATGAAAATATATCAGATTACTTTTGAGTCTTCAAATAGTTAAAAGATATAAGCCAATCATATTTTTTTTTAAAAAATGTATAAAAAGTTGTTAATCGGAAAATGCAATATTTTTTGTGATATACTTATGATATGTACATATATAATAAAGTGATAAATGTTGCTTGTGCTTATGCACCTTTAAAGAACAAATACAGCAAAACCAACAGGGCCAAATGGATTGCAGAACCAGTATATGAGCAGTCTAGGATAATTATGTGAATATGAACAGACATTTCTTTTATGACCTAATTTACCTCTAGTAAGTCCTTTAAGTGTTTCAGTGCTTTTGTTCAAACACTGCATAAAGATCTAGAATCCACTTCCAGCCCAATAATCCATAAAATAAGACCATGCCTACAGAGGGACTGTTATGAACACAGTGCTGTGGGTCAGCTGTGCAGCATGGTTATGCCTTGTCTAGGTCCTGGTTTTGTTTAGAACATCCATCACTCCTGTTTGAAGACTTTCCTTTAATATGACAGAGGAGTAGTGCTCATAATTTCCTGGATATACCACATTGTTTAGAACAGGAGTAGTCTGTCAATTACCTTAATTTACAATTTATAAAAGCAGCCAGTGCTCTGTTTGAAAGTCAAATCACCAGGCATCATAACAAAACAACATTGTGGCGGCAACTACGTCTGACTGGTAATGAATGTGTTTTCTAAGACAATTACGGTAATGTGGATTATAGCAGCAACAATGAAAAGGGAATGCACATTGTCCCACAAAAATACAATGTCTCAGGGTGCCTATTCATTAAAGTATGCTGAGTATGATGTAGAAGAAAAATCCAAAGAGATATGAAAAGTGACATTTGGAATAGCATAATACCATTCTACTCTTGCTATTGCTGCTGTATATAGTATGTCTATTCTGCACATTATACACATTTCCATCATTCATAGAATACCAGCATGGCTTACTACATTTACCGAAATGAGTAGCATACAGTAGCGCTTACTATGTGCAATACCGCATCTCTATGTACTTCACTTGACCTTCCATTTCCATGTAATGGATAAACCAGATGTAATAATGAATGTGATTTTTACAATCTATGTCTTGACTGAGAAAAGGCAAAACTGTTTCTCTTAGTTGTTGAAGCTCTGCACTTCCTAAACACACACACATACACAGGACATATGTGCAAAAGGACTGAGACAGCTGGCATGATTTCTTCCAGTGTGTCATGTTACATGTAAAAGTATTTTGCCTTAGGAAGGATTAGTTTGTTGCTTAGACATTGTTTTGACGGTAATTCAAATGTCATTCTATATGTAACATGACTACATATAATTATTTTGGAACCAGTAAGTCCTGATAATACCCTGAGTATAACTGTACATGCACTTTTGTGATATTGTTGTTGTTTTATGTATAGGCTACTGTAAGTGTGTCAACAATGTTTAAATGATTAATGCATGCTATCATAAAACTTATAACATGTTATATACTACAAGTCCAAAGTTTGTACATATATAATTATGTAGTCACCAAAAATGTAAGCATAAAGCATAAAACTTAGATAAAAATGTGTTTAAGATCATGAGAGACATCATTTTAGTAAAGTGTGCCCTGAATTTTGACTGGGTTTTGACTGGCTGTTGATTTAATGCATTCATTCAGTGTGATTAATTAGATAAGAAATAACACATTAAAAAAACATTCACACAATTAATAATGTTGCCGTACTGTAATAAGGAATTTTTCTACCAGCGAAACAATTCCAGCTTGAAGTACCACTGTCATGTTTTTCAATATCTTAGTCAGCAGGGGGCAGTTAGTGCAACTCCAGCTGTACAGGCAACGTGCAGCTGTGCAGGAAACAAACCACTCTGACAACAGACAGAACAAGATGAGGACGCATTCTTGCATTCAACACAGCTGGACCGAGTGCAACTCAAAACGCAGGAGTCTTGAAACTTGTTTTTCTAAGTTTTATACTAAGTTTAAATTGACAGTGTCCTAAAAATGCTGTGTGATATGCTAATCTGCTCACAACAATTGTACAGAGGGGTTATCTGAGTTACTGTAGCCTTTCTGTCAGCTCGAACCAGTCTTGCCATTCTCCGTTGGCCTCTCTCATGAAGTTGTTTTCGTCCGCAGAACGGCGGTTCACTGGACTCAATTCTGAGTAAACTCTTAGTTTCACACACAGACTGTTGTGTGTGAAAATCCCAGGAGATCAGCAGTTACAGAAATGCTCAAAACAACATGTCTGGCACCAACAATCATGCCACGGTCATAAATCAATGAGATCACATGATTTCTCCATTCTAATTGTTGCTGTGAACATTAACTGAAGGTCCTAACCCATATCTGAATGATTTTATGCAAAGCACATTGCACTGCTGCCACACAATTGGCTGATAAGATAGTCGTATGAATAAGTAGGTGAACAGGTGTACCTAATAAAGTGGTTGGTGGGTGTACATTACAGTGAATAGGCCTATATGATGTATTTTTGACTCCTCATGCTTGAGCCTTGTGAAGCCAGTGCACACATATTTCTGAAGCTCATTTACAGATACTCCACTAACATAACTGACAATTCTGCTCTAAATGTAATGTTTGTGCTTATGTTAAATGGCAGTATAAATTCAGAAACAGTGCACCACTTTTATTTCATAATTATACTTTTTTGCGCTTTATTATCATGCATTAACACACTGACATAATGGTTGATGTATGCAGTTATGAAATCTGAGACACTTTCCTAAAAATCCACAACACATTGTTAAAAAGAATACAGCACATTTCCAGGTGTAAATGGCCATAGTGCCTGTTAATACAAATAAGGGCTGCACAATTATGCCAAAAATCATAATTGATGATTATTTGCATGATTTTGTATTTCCGATTATTCATTTATATTAAAATACTTCTTGTGGTGCAACTGCATGACATATTATATTCCTGAATTGCTTGATTGCTTAAAAAACAAGTATTTTCATATTTTGTTTACATTTTGAAGAAAGGATCCACAGAAAGTGGGCAACATAACAATACTAGAATACTAGGTTGTCTTTTCTGATATAATAATTGACTACTTCAAAACAGATGTTCTGGTTTTCTATTGCATTCATGCACACAGCGGACCAAACAAATTAGTAAATAGTAATTTTGACACTACAGGACTAAATTAAATGATGTAATTAACACTTTTGATGATTAGTTAATCGCAGCAGCTGTAATTGTAATCTTGACAATGTTTTTTTTTTTAATAAGTGTGCAGCCCTAATACACATCTTAATACCAGGGAATTAAATGGCACACACACAGTGGGAGAGTGGGAGAGAAAGAGGTAAAAACTGATGTAATAGGTTAAAATTATTTTCTTGTTTCATTGTTTATCTTTCAAAATGATGGACAGCATTTGGAATCATCCGTCATGAATTATCATCTTTCTGAAATTGGTAAATAATGGATAATTTTCAGTTAACCCAACCCCTACATGTAATTCATTTGATAAAACATTTTAAACAATCGATAGCCCTAGTTTGTACATGTGACCACTAAACTAAAAACCCCTACACTTTTATAACTGATTGACTCATACATCATTGTCACCATTTTCAAGAGTTCAGATCTAGTGTGACTAACATTTTCTCCTTGAATCAAATCTCCTTCCTAAAGCCAAATCTATCAAGCTACAGAATTTCCATGGGGGTAGTACAGCACGGTTCATGGGAGAAGTCTCAGCGCACCGTTTCTCACTGATTGCTCTCAAATGAAGTGTTCAGTTCAGTGTGCAAATCTCAAGGCTGAAATCCTTCTTGTAAAGAGGAAAACGTCATCTTTAGCACTTCAGCAGGCTGTTTAAAAGCAGGTGTGAATGTCTCTGTATCCTGGAGACCACCATGACTTCAGCATATGCCTGTTCCTTTAAAGCCAAGCTTTCATAGCATGGTCTATATAATGTCTTTCATATATTACATTAGCAAGAATATGCTGGCTGTGGTTCTTAGGCCCCTTTAAAATTAAAGAATATATTGGGCCTATTTAACTTTTTATTTCAATCTACCATCTTGGTGCTGTTCAATAAGTTATACAGCCTGAATCATGTTAAGAATGTCTACTATTGTTCAGCTATGATATAAAAACAGTAGCCATTTATATCTGTTAGTGCTTTTCTCTGACACCAGTGTAATTATGGTATTAAACAATTCAAGTTACTTGTAATTTCAAGTAAACTACAGTTAAAGTACAGTCACCAGTTATGGTCAGGGGCAGATCTAGAAAGTTATTTATGAGGTGGCAAGGGGGTGGCATGGGGACTTCGAGGGGTAGCATAACCAAAGTAATCGCCCATGCATAGTTCTTCTGAATTAAGATATCAAGATGCATTGCAATAAGTCACTATCAAATAAAAAATGCACATGAATTTGCGATGCAGTTGCATATCTACATTGAGGTCACAAATGAATAATTGTGCTCCTGTTTTCCAGCATTAAAAGGAATTTATTGCATTTTTGGCATTCTTACATAACTTAAATATTAAATATAAATCTCCAGAGCACTGAGACATTTTCTATGATCCCTGGTGTAATTAAAGAGGGTTCTGAATTGAAAGCAGCATACAAAAACTCAAAAACTTATAGTTACTCAAATACTGCCCTTGTGACCGCTTCCTTGTGTGACAATTACCCCCGGTTTCCTAATATCAAAATAATCACGCTTCAATAATTATATCCTTTTTTTTTTGTACTCGGAAATGTTCACAAAAAATCTTTTTACCTTCTACTTTCATTTGGTTGTAATTGCAACATGTTAAATTGTGCAGGGCAAATAGCATGGAGTTTTGTGAATAAAGCGCAATCTTTAATAAGCCTAATTTACATAGAAAGGAGGCATGTTTCCGTGGAAAGGTATGACAATGACTTCATTTAAATATTGAAGACGCAGCATTGATTGTGCCTGCTAAAAGTGATTGCGGGTGGTTAGTAAATAAGACGTGCAAATGTGCCGCAACTGTTTAGTGAATCTGCCCAAGAGTCTCCGACAATGTATCTGAATTAATGCATCTAATAATCATTCATTGAAGACCTGGAAGCAACTGAGAAATACACTTTTTCCATGTATCTGTCCATGTTGTTGTCATTATTATCATGGTTGAGAAAAAATGAACTGGGTTCCCTTGTTACAATGTCTCTCACATCATCCGCTGGTCGGATAAGGTGTATTTTGCAACGCTAAAAAATGTGACTGTATTCTAGAAAAAAAGCCAAAAAACAGCAACTCACAAGTGACCATATTTATAAGCAACTTTCTGAAAGAACAAGCCCACAATCACTAATATTAAGCAGACTTGGCAACAATGCCCATCAGATGCAGAATCCAATATTTGGGATACCAAATGGCAGATGGGCAGATGGGGTGGCAATGCTTTATCCTAGGTTGGCAGTTGCCACACCATGTCAACCCGGTAAATCCAGCCCTGGAAACAGTTACAATCTATCCTTTTAAACAAGTAGTTTGATACATTAAAAGTTACAATCTAGTAGTAGTAGTAAAACAAAGTCTATAAAATCTATCAAATTAGTCAATGTTGCTTTGTCAGGTGGTTGGGATGCTTAAACAAACAGAGCAATATTTTTATAATGGCACATAGACAGTTTTCACAGTTTTCAAGGGGAAAAAAATCTACGAATGGATTACGAATCAGTGTCTTTGCATTTTTAAACCATGATAAGATAAAGTATTTTAACATCGACAAGTTACACACTGCAGCTTTTAGTAGCATCACTTTGTTTAATTAGTTACTCCCCAACACTGGTATTTAATGTATATGTGCTTTGAATGGATTATTTCAGAAATCATACCACACTGAGGTCATTGCAGGGGCACTATTGTTGCTTACACAACAGAAGATGAAAGTCTGCCATAAGTCCTTTGATTTTAATGAGAAGAGAGTGTGTTTTTAGAAAACAAGGCACTGCAATTACCATGTGTATATCTCAACCACTGAATTATTGTGTAAAGAACAATTTTCTTTATTGTCCATACAAAGCGGAACCACTGAACATGCGTAAAGTAAAGCTAGTTTGTTGGTAAGTTCATTTCAGCCCTTTCCATAATGAATCCTCTAAGATGCCAAGATTAAATAACCGAACAGAGTCTGCTTGTATTAAAAAACAGGAAATGCTGTTATGTTGTATTTAATCTTTTACAAAGGGACAATCTTACTTACAGGGTCTCGAGGCTGTGTAGTCCCTCAAAACAGTTCTGTCCGAGAGTCCAGATCATGTTGTTATGAAGATGCCTGAACGTAAAAACATTCATTAGGATTACAGTAAACATTAAAACAAACACCTGTTATGCAGCGCACATTTCTTCAAATAAATGTAAACCGATGGCGGCTGAGATATAAACCTAATCCACACTATCATTCCACTGCTTTTAATTGAAAGAGTTTTGGATTCTTGTGGTGTCCGCTCAAACCAAGACATGTGTTCCAACTTCCTTGCCTTGTTTACTAATATCATTCTTTCCAACTGACACATGCTCAATAGTTAACATGATTTACTCAAATAGAACATGCTCCTTGGATATCGTTGTTGATCCTGGAGGCCAATCAACCAATCACATTTTTTAGGTTCGTTATTCAAGAATATTTCTCTAAACCTATAATTTGCCTCTGTTTCTAAGGGTAAGTTATGGTTGGGGTTTAGGTGTAGGAATATCGTTTTTGGAATATT
This sequence comes from Xyrauchen texanus, assembly GCF_025860055.1. Taxonomy (NCBI): domain Eukaryota; kingdom Metazoa; phylum Chordata; class Actinopteri; order Cypriniformes; family Catostomidae; genus Xyrauchen; species Xyrauchen texanus. Next base: position 34,846,896 of record NC_068300.1, on the reverse strand, counting down.
GCTAACAAAGGATCTTGATCCAGAAACATGTCCAACTTCACATAATCACATAATGTGGAAGGGTGTGAATACGTACAGCACAACCAGGTTTGAGAGGTTTCTGAAAGCATAGTCTGGGATGTGGGTGATGCGGTTAAGGGCGAGAGTCATGGCCTGTAGCGAAGAGAGGTCATTGAGCGCGCTCACTGGGATCTCTTTCAGGGCATTGTCATCTAGCCACAGGTGGCGCAGGGACAGCATACCTGAGAAGGTCCTTGCCGGAACCTCCATGATCAGGTTGGCATCCAGGCGTCTGTTTTTGGTGAGGGGAACACATGTTTTTCAGTTAGAAACTATCAGATGAAAGTTTATTCCTAAACAAAATGTATGATAATTAAGCAGCCATTCATCAGATGCTTTAGTCCAAAGCTATTTACAGTGCACTGATTAAATTCCCCTGGTGCAACCTAGTGTTAAGGGAATTCTCTTGATAGCTTTTAGATTGCCCCTCGGTGGATTCAATCCAACAATTTTTCAGTTACCAGCCTAGACCTTTAACCACTATGCCACACCACACCCATTATGATTGATGTCTGTGCAAGAATCGAGGAGAGGAAGTCAGTCATGTTTACCAGTCACCAGGTTGTGGCTCAAACCCTCACCCTAAATATTTGTTCCATGTCAAAATAACAGGAGAAATTAGTGAAAATGAGCAATGACAAACGGCAGGAATTAAGAGATGAAAGCCATTGGGTTTTTATGGAAATCTATTATTGCTTTCAATTAGCCCTTTCTCTGTAGATGAATCGCTGAAAGACGTCTCTAAATCTGTGCCAACAAGGCACTATACACTACCCACCCTCCATCAAAATATACTTAATGTCCTTTCCTAACTTCAGCCTTCTTGTAATTTTGAGGCCTGACCTGGCATGACGTGTTATTTGTGACCAAGTCAACGGCAACATAGTCCATGTCCTGTCACGGAATCTACCCCTTTCTTTTATTTTCTAAAAAACTACCACGCCCCACAAAGGTTCATAAAAACTGATGAACAAAGGAGACAACAGTTGTTGCTAAATAATAAGATATGTGCTGTGGTTTGTGGTCGTAATGTTACTGTTTTGACGATAACATAATTAAAATATAATTTCATGGCTTCTTTTGATTCTGTCTTTTGTTCTTCTGTTGAATGGAATGCACAACCACCTGAGTGTTTTAGTTTTTCCACAAGTGATTTATATCTGAGTGTTTTACGAAGCTATCTTTAGTTGTTCCAGCATGGACTTGTTTAATGACAGTTTTGGCACACCTGCAGCACTAAACATTTGAGAAAATAGCATCAGGAGCTCACAGGTGGAGTGCTCTGCTTTGTGGATTTTATGTTTGTGAATTTAAAGCTTTTGGAGAAACAATGGTGCTAAATCACAACAAGTGGGTTTACAGAGGAATATTTTGCAATCACTATATCCTGGCATACACAGGCTGACTAGGCAAAGAAGCAACACATGGTCTGACCACATGAAGGCATTCTTGAAAATGAGCTATTTCTCTTTCATTTTGCCTGTGCTCATATGTTGTAATAAAACACCAATTTATAATTTCATGGTTTGTAGCTTTTGTGGCATGGTGAGTTGATTTGGTTTAAGCCACCAAGTAATTGTTGTGCTATATTGACTGGGAACGCTTTAATACAATCTTAAATCAACTGTTTTGCTCTGATTTTTGGCATTTAAACAAATAAGCTAAACTAAAGATTAAAACTGGGAAGAAACAAGCAGAGGCTGCTGGAAATAATTGAAAGGATAGGTGTAAGGAATTCTCACAAATATAAGAATGGGGTGAAGCCTCTTTTTTTGCAAGCTGGTTGTTCACAGACCTTGACATCTCCACAACTAAGATGAATGTCCTCCCTATGTCAACATGTTAAGCCTTTGATATAATGAATGTTGCCCCCTGGAATCAGTGGGTAGAGTGGGGTTGTGTGCTGAACCACAGTGCTCAGCAGAGTTGTGATGTATGATAGTAGCAGAGCATGTTGAGTTAGCCTCAAGCATTTCCTGTGCATACCCCCCGACCTTTCACATTCAGTCATTTTGCACTGGCCACACCTCACCTACCCTCTGCCCTCCTCAAACTTCGATTACTAAAGCTCATGGTAATACACAGAGATCATCAATAGACGAGGAACTTAAACATAAAGCACAATGCCATTTGGCTTGATAAACGCACCATATTCTCACACTATGTTTTCCATCCTGTGTACTCTGCTAGGTAGCGGTGATAAAAAAAAACTAAGCACTGATATCTTGGTGGAGATATCTTAAATATCTGGCTTAAGATTCTCAAGACCATTGTATTGCCTTTGGTTTAAGGTGATTTTTGTTGCACATCTTTAACTGGATCTTTATCAAATCTTGCTTTCATAGACCAAATACTGGGAGGGTGGTCTTGTCATCAAAGGATGGTCTGTGCTGATCATAGCAAGTATAATCTACAGTCCTAAACTCTAGTAAAGAAACAAAAATGAGTTTCAACCCCAATCCTCTGTCCTGCTCCAACTCATCTTCCCTCTGTCTACATCGGGCGCCAGTGGACTTTAGACCTTACAGCCCTCCCAGTGGTTAACCGATCTCCGTCTTTTCATTACCCTAAATTACTTGTTTGTTAAGAACTAAATGCCTTTCTACTCAGGAACTCAGGATAGACATCCTAGTTGAATCACTGCATATATTTTGTTATGGGGGATTGAAAGTGAGCGTAAGTTGGCTGGACGTATGCCAGATCTCTGCCTCACTACAGGGAGGGTCTGGACACAGTCTGTGAGCGTCTGGAGCCTCTTCTGGAACCAGGCATGTCTTCCATGTGGAAAAAGCTCCGTTGGTGGCAAAGGAATTAAATTTGTACGCCATGACTCTAATGAAAACATCCTCACAAAGGTAGAAGGAAATGAGCAAATGGATATTTACATGGAATTATTCATTTGGAAAAAGTGGGGTGTGCGGCTGCACTCTGGGATGCCGACTGGCATCGGGAAACTGGACTAATTGAAAGGAATCGAGAGGTGGATATGAGTGGGGCAGATGGACGAGGCCAGACAAAATCCCAGACAATATTTGGATTCTGACCTTTTCATGGGGAACCAGTTAGGAAGGGGCATGATTCCGATTAGGAGGGAAACATTTGGAACTAAGGGAAGAGGGAAGAGTAACTTATGGAAAATTGGGCTCTTCACAGCTCATTGAATCTCTCAGTGCTCACTCAGGAGCCAGAGCGCAGTGTCTGGCAGTTCCCTCATGAGTTCCAGATGCACAAGCAGCCCTGTAAAGGTTTCTCTGTTTGACTGTTCTGATATTAAATGTGATGTAGTCACATTTTCTTCCTCAAGCATTTTGACTGACCTCTCTGGAATATTTATCTCTGTTGTAAGTTATCTTAAATCTTATAGTTTGTTGAGAAAACCAATACACCTAAATCTGCTAAATTCATTTTTAATTTGTATTCATCTGGATTGTACAGACCACACAGAAACTACTAAGACTATTGTTATTTCTCTGTTCATTATTTGTTTGATTTGTCTTAAATAAACTACATGTTTGCATGTGTTCTATGTTTTGTTTATGCCAGTGATCGAAAATTGAGAAGAAAACATATCACCAAAATTCTGTACGTGCTTGACACTCGTACAGCCAAAGAACACCTGTTTTACAACTGCCATGTGTGTCATAAATTGCAAACATGATCCTCCCTGGTGGGGAGTTCTTGATTAAGGGCCCAATGGTCCTAATAGGCATATAAATAACTGGGCTTACTTGCATCAACTCTATTACAGAGAAATGCCAAGAGTTACCTCATGGCTAGATTACAGTAATTGTCCAAATAGTCCTGCTGCTAGAGACTGGGTGCTAAACTGATTATTGTGTTATGCATGCTGCTTGTGCTAATATTTAACATTTGATACATGAACTTCAACAATGGTCATGGATGTATTTTGTGGGTGAACAGTTCCACTTTCCTTCAGACATCTTTAAACCTATTGTTTTTCAAATTTACTTACTGATGATTAATATTATCCGTTGTTGTATGATAAAGGGATATTCAAAGCACAATAACATTTCACATGAGATTAATCACTAAAAGTTAATTATGTTGTATTCCGGCTGTTAAGCTTGGAGTTGTGGTCAAAACTAGGAGGATTACACTTGGCAAGCAGACCTATTCAGTGTTGCTTAATATACAACATTGTTCCATTTAAATCTCTAACAGCCCAAGTTTGTTTGAGATCACTTAAAGTTTATACTTACAGAGAGAGCAAATTGGGTAATTCCCATGGGTCTTCACTGGGCAATCTCTCCAACTGGTTATTCTGCAACATCCTGCAAACAGACCATTAGTAAATTACAATTACAACTAGATTTTTGTATGCTCTTAAGAAAACGTGAGCGGTGCTTGTCCATGCAAAAGTTGCCACCATGATACTAGAGTGTTTTAGATGGTTACCAGGACACTTGTTAGGTGTCTCCTAGGGTGTTCTTGGAGATTCTTAGGTGGTTGCTTACTGGTCAAAATCAAAAGAACTCACTCCAAATCACCATGATTCTTATCCCAAGCTATAGCTTGGGTCCCTGCTTTAGTGTAAGTCTATGAATTCTTTACATCTGTTTTAACATCCACTAGGTTAAAATATCAGCTCTGATCACTTAAGGAAGTTATAGGACACCACTCCTCAAAAAAAATATTTTAGGTATCATTTAGGTCAATCTGTGCAGGACAAATTACACACTGCCATGTTAAATAATTAGGAATAGGTATTCGACCAAAACTTTAGTCAAAAAAATTGACTGCTCACTTTTGGGGGGTTTTCTACTGTGGATAGTACTTAGTACCTGGTACTTTTTTTGTACCACCTTGGTCGAGTTTCCAAGCGAGCCGAGCTGATACTAAATGTGACGTCAAAACCCTGCAGATCATTGATTGGACAGAGAGAATCGTCACTACCAGCATAACTGGATTTGGGAGCAAAGGGAGGGAGTGTGCCCAGGACTCGGCCACAGTGGAGGATGGTAAGTTTTGTTACGTTAACTCTATATTCTGCTTGAAAGCTTCACTTTATTTAGTTAACCAGCTACTGGACAGCTTGCTTCTAAAACAACCAGGCCAATTTAACTGTTACACTTGTGTAAAATCACCATGCAACAACTGCTTTATGCAGCACAATGAGCTAGTAGCTAACAGCTAGCGTTCGTGTTATTGTTTATGGTGAGTAATGTTTGTGTCGCATTTAAGATGATGTCACAGCAGTTGAGGCGGCACAACAATGACGCTCAGCCTATAATCCCACCCACGTTGAGGCGGCACTAAACTGCAGTGGAAAAGCAAGCTCAGAAAAGTATAGCGAGCAGAGTCAGGTTGAACCGTAACGTGCAGTGGAAGAGTGCCATATGTATGCACAACAATAGTAAAAGTGATTCCTGCCTTAATCATTGGTCATGCTCCGATGATTACTAAATAATTATATATAACTTAATGACTACATAATCATAATCATAACAGCAATGGGTGGCCTTCAATTTTATTAAGGAAATACAAAAAGTCACGACTAGTCATTTTCATATGTGTAATTTGCTGGGTGGTGTATCAGAATTGTTTCAGTTTGTCATAATAAAAACCTAAAGGATTTTTTTTCAAGCTTGTCAGCATGGCTAGCACTCAGGAGTAAGAGTGGGCCAGTTTACTGCAGCAATTTCACCACAAGGTTATCTGCCCTAACAATCAGTATAGAGATATGATTTCAAGCACTGAGTGGTAAAATGTTCAATGGACACACAAGAACATAGGAGGGGCAAAAAGACTGAACAGGAGGAGAGGAACTGCTTGGGTGGGCCAGTGATGTCATGCTCGCAGGACTCGTCCAATAAAAGGCTGAAAAAGAGAGGAAGTGGTAGAACAATGACGCTGAGCTCTTTGAAAAAAACAAATTATTCCAATGTGAGAGCATGCGGTCTTAGACGCTGGGCTTTAATTACAAGGCAGACAGCTTTATCATGTCCAATCAAATGAAACTCCTGACATTTGACCTCGTAGCAGAGAATTGCCTGTGTTTGGGTGAATAAGTGCGCCTTTGTGGCCAGGATGCCCTTATCAAGGAAATCATGGTGCCATTACAGCCACTGTGAGCATAGACTTCAAATGTCCAGCAGTCTTGATATTATATTATGAACAATCCTCTATTCTTCATTGGAATGCCACAAAGCATGTATTAATTTATCATTTACATGTAGGATTGTCATATTTTGACTAGCAATTTATCTACATTTCTGTAAGATTTTGAACATTCTATTGATCAAAGATTGTATTTAAGTGCTACTAAATGATACTGTGCCATTACGTTCTAAATGCATTTAGATGTTGTTGTTGCTTCTCAACTCATGTCAGATGTCACGTCCTCTTCATTATTTCATTTGAAAGGAAATATCACTCTTATTTTAAGGTAAATATGTGTTGTGACGGGGGGAAAATGTCCTTGGCTCATCTGAATCTGACTGACTGTTATAACAATACTTCAATCAAACAAGGGAAGGTCACATACTCGTGCCTCAGACAAGTTTGGTGGTTAAACAGGGTAGGTAGCAGCACACAAAGAAAGACCTTTAACTATTGTAATACCCAACCCACTCCCTGTCTGCACTGACCACATAAATAAGATCTCTGACAATTGACACGTTTCAGACAGACCTTGTTTTTAACCACAAGATTCAGAGAGGATATAAAAATATCCAAATGTCTAAATGCATGTCCTTGTTAACCTACTGAAATAAAGACCAATTAACAGTCAAAACTAATATTTTTAGATGGTGCACTTACTGAAAATGTCTTGGCATGGGATGAAGGTACAAATAAGAAAATTTAAGCTGTTTCATTTTCATTTCTTGGGGATTTGGCAGGGCAGTTTCTTGAGGTGTTTAATCAGTCAGGGGATTGTTGAATGGCAATATCGAGCCAATACAGCTTCCAGGACAGCACAGAAAGGTGTTTGGAATCATGGATGGAATCGGGTGTGGGATTGTTTTGGCTGATTGTTGGCATCAGTGAGGGTGTTCCATGTCTGGGCTCGGTGGAAATGAGACAGATACCTATGCCACTCTATCAACTGAATTAAACATTAAAATTATTATTTTCACTGGAAAATAACCCCCCCCCCCCCCCCCTCCCCACTCTCTCTATGTGTCTCTTTCTCTTTTTTTAGAGTGAAATTCACTTAGAATGAATTGTGGCCATTTATAGCATGGTTTATTTTCATGTGCTGTCTAAGTAGTTTTAGTGCCCAATACACTAAAGGAAGTATGTAAATCAGCTAATTATGCAAACAGGGACAAATATATATATATATATATATATATATATATATATATATATATATATATATATACAATTTGATCAGCACTATGCTGCAACTTGTGCAACTAGTTCTGAGTGCCCAGTTGTGAAGGATGAAGAAGACTTCCACAACCTGGCATACTTTACTGGGACTGTACAGTATCACTGTGACCACAGTCACCTAAATCATCTTGAAAATGCTGAAAGTGTGCTTGACCACACTGAACATCTGGATATACTGTATGCCCAATAATGTTTTTCTCCATCATCTGATTAAGTACTGCTGCTACGATTAACAGAAATGTGCACAAACCTTCCTTTTTTAAATGCCATTTCATTTTGTTACTTACAGGACTTTGAGGTTGTAGAGGCCTTGGAGTACAGGGCCAGGGATGTGTCTCAGGTGGTTGCCCGAGAGCCTCCTGTGGAGGGACAAAAGAAGTAATTTGGTTAATTTGCTGTCCAACACATTGATGACTTTAACAGACAAATGGGAATCTGGTGAATTCATAAAGGCATGTGTGTGTGTTCAAGTGATTATGACGAAAACACTCAAAACCTGATGGGTCTCCTTGGACGCAAGAACCACAGCAGCTGGGGTTTGAATCTTTCTGGCTGCTAGTCGGCAAGTTTATAATTTAGAAACAAAAATATCTCTTTTGTATGATCTCCAAACATGTCAACATATTTTGAAAGGCAAGCCAAGATCAGAGAGTGCTCTTATCTGCTTTGGCCCACATGGCAACATAGCAGTGCAACTAAATTTATATTCAATGACCAAAGATAAAATGGATACAGTTGCTATTGAAGTGGAAAATATACTCTATGGAACAGTGTTAGACCTTATTTCTCTTTACAAGTACAAGCTTGCTATTGTTTGAGGGCTTTATTGTGTAGCCAGGGTTTAAAGAAATCAAAACAAAAGGATTTGGGATCTTAAAACGTACATATAAAAAAGTTTCAACAACCATTTACCCAACCCTTCTGGTACCACAAAAACATGCGTTTTTTTCAGAGTGCATCACCTGATGCCAAACGTCATGTTTGCCTGAAGCGATGACCATACAGTAGCAACAGTATGCTGCTTGAGAACTATATAAGATAATAAGAAATAAGATAATTGTTGTTTTAAAACAGGTTTTCCAAACATTACCCCAGTCTACCATTGGGTGTCAAAACAGACAGTCTTGTCCTAACCTCACGCCATTGGTTGAGCCAATGTTACTGTGTAGGGCTGACCGGAATGCTCAAATGAATGGCTTTCTTATAGTTGTCTCTGCATATTAACCTGGAATTGAAAAATATATTTTAACACCTAAAAATTGCAGGCATCACCATTAAGATAATTGATGTTTGGTGTCAAAAGTTGTGCAAATCCTAAAAAAAATCACTGCTGGAAATTACATACAGGAAATTTGCCCTACACTGGCCGTATCCAAGCAACATGGCAGATAACTCTGACAGGACTCGAGACACGAGAAAGTAATTCCCGGAGAGAGTCAGAGTAAATATCAACCAGCTGTAGATTCACCCATCCAGACTAATCAATTTGTTTATCAAACAAATCACTTAATAAGCATTTGTGCCTGTTTGTCCTGGGTGGCAGAGTTTGAGGAACATGTTGAGGCATCACAAGGTCCTCAGGGCTGAAGACCACCCGTACCTCTACATGTCTCAAGAAGTCACTCCATCCTGCTTGAGTAGCCTCATTTTCTCCCTGTTTGCCAAATTGTTCCTTTTGTGTAACGAGACAAAATTTTGGAGAATTGCGGCCAATCTTTTAGCATGCAAATCAGCTTAGCTAATATGATGGGTTCGACATCTCTGGCAAAGAAGCAGCCGTGTTGTATGCAACCACAATAATGGTGGCATGAGCCCAGAGAACAGAATGAACACAAACAGACACACTTACCTAACCATCTGCATGAGGATATTATATAGATTTCTATTCTTTTTTTATATATATAAAGCTAAAGCTATGTAATTGCTGCACTGCTGAAAAAAAAAAAACCTGGTTTGTTGGTCGTTGCTGTTTTTAACTGGTCTAGCTGTTCTTGCAGTCTGGCCTAGCTGGTCTTAGCTAGTTTAAGCTGGTCTCCTAGTCTGATCGGTAGAAAAGGCGCCAAAATCCCTCTTAAACCAGTAACAAACAGACTAACTTGGATAGGAGACCAGCTAAGACAGGCAAACTAGCTTAGGCTGGTTTAGCTGTTTTATTCTGTAGGGATAGACTAAAGCCCAAATATACTTTGATTTTGAGACTAACATTCATCGACTGCGTACATTCAAAATAGCCTGTCAAAATATACTCCAAATGACTCCACTGCTATGGAATGGACTTTTTCGTTTCAGGAGTTTAGACCCATAAATATTTCTTCACATTTTCCTTCAGACTCAAGTTATACAAATGCAGGTTTCTCCTGACCTCCTCGCACATGCGCTCTTGACGTGCACATCCACTGTTGTTGGTTTTTTCCCTTCGTCTCCTGATGTTTACAGGTCGTGGCTAGAAGGTAACCCTCCAGTCAGCCAGAGGGTTACCTTCTAGATTCTCGTGTAGTATAGTCTGCGTGTAGCATTTCTTTGTGGCAGCAATGGCTCAAATGTAAATGTTGCCACATTTGTGAACCCACTAATTAGTTCAAATAATTCCAGGCGCATGCGCATTCTGCATGTTAAAAGACAGTTAAAAAAATCGGGCTGCTCGCATTCATGGTGCGTTCAGACCAGAGGCGTCGAGAGCGTCAAATTCGACTGGAAGTCATTCATTTTCTATTACAGCCAGCGTCTCTCGGCGGCGAGAAGCGGCGCGGCGAGTCTTGGGCGGTGTGGGCTTCAGAGGAAAGTTCAAGTGCAGCCAACATTATGTAATGAGCTTTGACGCGGTACGGCGGCAACCTATTGGAGTATAGAAGTGCTCCTCTCTAGCGAAGGCTAGAGACCACAAAAGTGTAAACTTTGGTTCCCACCAAAAATTTGTTCTGAAGACAAAATGGAGGAGAAACTGATTATTGCCATGGCGGGTTTTACCGTAATATTTGATCTGTCCCTGTTTGCTTACAGGGATATAAATAAAATTAAAAAATTATGCGTGGAAAAAGGTGTCTGAAATTGTTGGTGTGCCAGGTGAGTTGATGAAGTGGATATTATGGTTTATATAATATTATTTAATAATATTTCTTGAGGATATATGCTACTTGTGATATGTCATCAAAAAGATACCGGTCGACATGTCTGGATGTTTTGTGGCCCCTTTAAATATAGTTAAAAAAACCAAGCATTCTCAACGAATGTTGCCGCCTATTTCAAATACGTCAGAGCGTCCACAAATTTTCGATTGCATTGTTGGCAGGGCAGCCAGAGCAAATTTTGTCACTCACGCCTCGCCTCGTCTGGTCTGAACGCACGGTCAGTGCTGGAGCACACTGTTGATTACAAGATTTGCGTCATGTGTCGTGCTCAGTGTTCACGTCTAACTGAAGTATACTTTGGGCTCAACCCTAACAGAATGTCCTAACCAGGCACAAAACGGCAAGCGATAAAAGCTCTTTTACATGTAAATCGTTCTAACCAGCCACAATAAGCAATGAGCTAACATTTTGTCAAACACTTGGTTTGTGTTTCTGCGCCGTCACACTGATAGACATTTATGCATTTGGCAGACGCTTTTATCCAAAGCGACTTTCAGAGCCCTTATTACAGGGACAATCCCCCCAGAGCAACCTGGAGTTAAGTGCCTTGCTCAAGGACACAATGGTGGTGGCTGTGGGGATCGAACCGACAACCTTCTGATTACCAGTTTATCAGTTATGTGGTTTAGACCACTACAACACCACCACTCCCTGATAGACCAACCACATGTCATGTCTAATGTCATGTAACTGTTTCACATTCAGTGTGGACAGACAAACTGCTTGTTGCAGGAAACAACAAGCAGTTTTATTTTTTTATAATAAAAAAAACATCAATTTATTTATTAAGTATGTACCAAATGAAGACTTCTCTGTATGTTCTCAAACCAGCTTAAAAAATAAAATAAATAAAAATAAACATCTAAAACCAGCCTAAGCTGGTTTTCTGGTCTAGGCTGGTCTCTCAGCCTGGTTAGGCTGTCAGATGGATGGTTCTAGAGGGGTTGTGGGCACGTTTTAGCTTGTCAACCAACAAAACCAACTTAGCACCAGCTTGGCCAGGCTGGGATACCTGCTTAAACCAGCAAAGACCAGCAAACCATCTTATTTTTATGATTATTTTTTATTAGGGAAGACTGCCAGATTTATCTCACTTCTGGAAACAAATCTGTTCCCAAACCCCAAGCTAAGTAAACCCACCCACATCTCACAGATCTTCACACTCTCTTTTACACACACCATTGTGCCAATGTGGCTTGATATCTCTGAAGCTTTAAAGTCTATCTTCATCTAGTGCCAGACCACTAGCTGTTCTTTAGAGTATATATTTGGTAAGGCCGTGTGCCACCACCCTGTCACAAATATTTGTTTTAGTAGATCAAGACACAGAAAGGATATAAGGAAGGAGGGGGACAGCAAAAATAAAAGTGTGAGATTTGGAGGTTGTGGAGCTTAGTGGTTCACCCCGTGTAAATAGGCCAGTAATGGTTTCGCATGCGTGTCATATGAGGTTTTAAGAACGTACCACAGCAAGCTGTTCTGCTGAAAGTCTCTGCCAGCTCTGCGGTCAACTTTTATCCCTAGTTATACTTCAGTCATATATCTAAACGCTAGAGCCCTTCAGATTTATGTGTTCACTTACATTAGAGACACAGAAGACTCTTAATGCTATTTTCCCTAATCCACTTGAGTCAACAACTTCTATATTCTTTTACAAATATTTGGAATGATGAACTTGTCATTATGACCGTTACATTTATACTCTTACACTCTTTACGTTTTGACGTCAAAATCAGAGAATAACTAGATTATTTCAAATCTCATATAAATGCGGGTTTCATGCTTTGTCTGATTTAATTTTTTTTTGTCTCAATGAGACAAAGGACATTTTTTACCCCTACTTCCCTTGTTGAGATCCCTAAAGATCTCAACAATGTCACAAACTGTTCTCAGATTTGCCCAAATAGCAAAGTATGCATTTCAATATCAATTAATGTATTACTCTTGTTGTTGCATTTGTTTCTTATTTAAATTGTCCAGAGTAATTTAAGGATGATCTGATACAATAATTAAATGGAACTTAAACTCTTTTAAGTCTTCTGGACTATGAAAGAGCAACATCTTAGCAATGTTCAACTGGATGGAGGGCTGGACTGGTAATCTGGCATACCGGGCATTTTCCCGGTGTGCCGACGCACTTTGGGGGCGATCAGTGGCGGATTGGCCATCAGGAGATCCAAGCGGGCCGGTGTGTCAGCCGCGAAATGTGCCGAATGGGCCGTGATAAGCTATAATGAGCCACCACATTATGCAAAACGGCGCCGCGATATGCAGAAAAGGACAGCGAACAACCCCCCAACCTCCCTGTCCAGCTCTTACTGGTTGTATTTGATTGCCATTTTACAGCTATCCTGATATCTAAGAGACAATGTGTTTAACAGAAACTCTTTGAAACATTGTCTAATGACCTGTGCCAGCTCACAAGTCCTTGCTCCAGGTCCAACATTGTATTGTATAAACTACCCTAAACACTCCACTCTACTTCAAAGAATAATTGAATGGTGAGATTATGGAAGGTGTGAATGAGAATAATGTGTTATTGGTGGCAACCATTTCAAATGCTCAAAAGGTGTAAAACTCAAAAACAGGTTTTCAGAAAACATAATTATTGTGATTTGTTGGACGCAAGTTACACAAGGCATATTTACTTGCTTTTTTGTGTTTAACAGCGATTTCCAGCATCTTTCCAGATCAAACCAAACAATAAAACCCCCATCAGATGAAGCGTGAGCTGAGCCTTTTCATGCTGCCACATTTACCGCAGATGTTTGTTGAAAATACGTGTCAGGACACATTTGGTTGTCCAAAAGTGTAATCACAACCTACTAACAGCTCCATTGTTGCAGTTCCAGACCGATTTTAGCATCAATTGCGACCTCATAAAGTGGCAACCGCATGTTTATTGGGAGTAGTTTATGAGACTTGGCTACGTCGCAGATAGCGTGTGTGAAAAGGTGGAGGCCATTGTCCTCAGACTGTGTTGACAACAAGCAGCACAAGTCAGAGGCAAAAAACTCTGGGATGGCTGGTTAGTGTTAGTCCCCCTGAAACCCATCTGTCTTCTGTTAGCTGCCTCATTGGGGGCCAAAATACCGTAAAATTTTAATCATACTCCTCTTTTTATTTTTGCATTTTTTATTTTGGTTTATTTGTGGAGAGGTAATTGCAGTTGCTACAGAGAGAAGATTTGTTAGCAGGAAAACAAAAATAAGGCCTTGATAGGAATTCTTAATATTTAGTCTGTTTCCCTTAAACCTTGGCCATATCACTGGGGAATTTGAATTGTGAAGGGGTATGCTCATCCAAAGGACCACATGGAATCTGTGCATGCAGAATTCTGCTGATTTCCAACACTTTTCATTCGTGACATTTTACATATCCCCTACCCCATACATATTCATTTATTAATAAATGTTCTGGCTAATTTGATTGTCATTCTAGCAACCAATGATAATGATGTACGCCCACTTCCATTCAATATACAGTTGAGCTAAAAATATTTGGAAACTTAAGCCATTCATTATATAACAAAATATCAAACCAACTGTCATTTACTTTAAAGAAATATAGCACAGACATCATCAACAAACTTATAGGTATAATTCACCCAAAAATACAACTTCCCTCATCATTTACTGACCCTCATGCCATCCCAGCTGTGTATGATTTTCTTTCTTCTGCAGAACACAAATGAAGATTTTTAGAACAATATTTCAGCTCTGTAGGTCCATATAATGCAAGTGAATGGTGACCAAAAATGTTTAACTCCATAACAACATAAAGGCAGCATAAAAGTAATGTACAAGACTCCAGTAGTGAAATACAAATCTTCATAAGCGATATATGTGGGCCAAGTCCATTTTTCCTTTAACTATAACTTTCAGATTCTTCTTCTTTTGTTTTTGGCGATTCACATTCTTCAGGCATATTGCCACCTACTGGGCAGGAGGATAATTTATATATATAAAAAAAGACTATATTGATCTGTTTCTGCTACATCATACATCCACATAAAACACCATGAAACCAGCTGATTAGAGGTAATTGCAAAAACAACTTTAGTGATTTGTGAATTCAGTTCTGTGCCTTGTATCTTTTATTTGCAGGTAGAGAATAATATTGTTTTTGTCTTATGCAATGAAATTCATACATTTTTAGGTGTGACTTAACTGTCCAAAAGTTTCCAGATACTTTTTGGCCAACTGTATTTACAATGCTATCACTTGTCCAAATTGAAAGTGTTTAGCACGTGGGAACTTTTATGACAAATTTGTATTTATTCACATTGCAGTACACCTTATGAATGAAGACCAGTGAAAACATCTGTTTTGTATATGAGGTTTTAGTGTGCCTAAATGTTACATTACTTAGAGAGAAATGCACACTACGCCCTTGAGCTCGATTACAAAAAAACATTTCACTGTCAGTCCAGGTATTAAATTATTTAATTTAGCAACTACCGCAAACATACAGCAAGACGTTGCCAAATATAAACCTGTACAAATAGTTAAGCAAATTTCTTAAAACTGCATATGTACCACATTATTGAACAATTCACTCTCAATTATTCTCCAACTGGTGAAAATATCATTGGTTTTAGCTCCATAAGAACCTAAAAATCACATTAGTTTCCGATGATATCGATTTCATAGCACGATGGAAACATTTCCGAGACTAAATAATTTTTTATTAAATCCTGGCCTGAGGAGGATCTCCAAATGGAAAAATGTACACGTTGTGACTGCACTTCCTCTCGCTTTGAAACCCGAACTCTCGCCAGCTCCCTGAAAGTGACCTTGTCTTCATGGATATGTATTCATCATCACAATAAACTCTGACCTGCGCGGAAGTAGGCTGCGCACGGCCCCTTTAGATTCTCTTGTAAAATGTTTGATTGATTTTATGGCATTTACACAGATCTTTATCGCAGAGCTCACGCTCCTTCCCATGAGGGCACTTGTGTGAGAAGAAAGATTAAAAAACCTTTGATATGTCTGTGCTGTCATACATCTCCGATAAGAGTAACCAAAAATGAAAATTGCATGAAAACAGATAAGATTTAAGACTGATTCTTTCACTTTCCCAGTCCTCATAGCACTTTCTAAAATACCATTAAAGGGAGAGTTCACGCAAAAATGATAATTATATCATTATTTACTCTTTGAGTCTTTTTATCAATGCAAGACAATGTACATGTATCATTCTGTCTAACATTTCCTTTTGTGCATACATTTCATACACTTATAAGAATGGCTGTTTTGGCTAATTTGTAAAAGAATCCGTGAGGGGACCAAAAAACATTGAATCTAATCTGACATGAAGTGTGAGAGATATTCAGACAGCTAGAGTCATGGAACAATGAGAATCAGCTAGGCAAAACGCTGTTTGATACCATGTTTTGGTTACTAAAGAGAAACAAAATGTGGGTAGCTGAGGTGAGGTTAAAAATGCAATGGCCACTTGTGAAAGGCGTTGATTGGCTGCATTTCCATCTCCCATCTTTCCACATGGCATTATCTCTGATGATGCAAAGATGAGAGAAGAGAAGCAGTTATCTGCAAACACATGGGTCGGGTGTGGGTTTTTACGTAGGCGCGTATCTAGGTGTGTTTATTTGAATCCAACATTGTGACTGTGATATTACACTGCTGTCTGACAGATTACAACATTGAAGACGCCCAAATATAATGAACCGAATGTGAAACCCAAATGATACCCTTCATATATGTCAAGGTAAATATATATTTTCATGTTCAAAGATCCATTTATATTCTGTGAGAAAAATGATTGGTGTTACATTAAGACAAGTTGCTTAACATATGTAAAAAAGTGACTTTTACTCTCACCTAAATGATTATTAGGAACACCATACTAATACTGTGTTTGACCCCCTTTCGCCTTCAGAACTGCCTTAATTCTACGTGGCATTGATTCAACAAGGTGCTGAAAGCATTCTTTAGAAATGTTGGCCCATATTGATAGGATAGCATCTTGCAGTTGATGGAGATTTGTGGGATGCACATCCAGGGCACGAAGCTCCCATTCCACCACATCCCAAAGATCTATTGGGTTGAGATCTGGTGACTGTGGGGGCCATTTTAGTACAGTGAACTCATTGTCATGTTCAAGAAACCAATTGAAATGATTCGAGCTTTGTGACATGGTGCATTATCCTGCTGGAAGTAGCCATCAGAGGATGGGTACATGGTGGCCATAAAGGGATGGACATGGTCAGAAACAATGCTCAGGTAGGCCGTGGCATTTAAACGATGTCCAATTGGCACTAAGGGGCCTAAAGTGTGCCAAGAAAACATCCCCCACACCATTACACCACCACCACCAGCCTGCACAGTGGTAACAAGGCATGATGGATCCATGTTCTCATTCTGTTTATGCCAAATTCTGACTCTACCATCTGAATGTCTCAACAGAAATCGAGACTCATCAGACCAGGCAACATTTTTCCAGTCTTCAACTGTCCAATTTTGGTGAGCTCTTGCAAATTGTAGCCTCTTTTTCCTATTTGTAGTGGAGATGAGTGGTACCGGTGGGGTCTTCTGCTGTTGTAGCCCATCCACCTCAAGGTTGTGCGTGTTGTGGCTTCACAAATGCTTTGCTGCATACCTCGGTTGTAACGAGTGGTTATTTCAGGCAAAGTTGCTCTTCTATCAGCTTGAATCAGTCGGCCCATTCTCCTCTGACCTCTAGCATCAACAAGGCATTTTCAGCCCACAGGACTGCCGCGATACTGGATGTTTTTCCCTTTTCACACCATTCTTTGTAAACCCTAGAAATGGTTGTGTGTGAAAATCCCAGTAACTGAGCAGATTGTGAAATACTCAGACCGCCCGCCTGGCACCAACAACCATGCCACGCTCAAAATTGCTTAAATCACCTTTCTTTCCCATTCTGACATTCAGTTTGGAGTTCAGGAGATTGTCTTGACCAGGACCACACCCCTAAATGCATTGAAGCAACTGCCATGTGATTGGTTGATTAGATAATGGCATTAATGAGAAATTGAACAGGTGTTCCTAATAATCCTTTAGGTGAGTGTATATTGTCACTGAACAGAAATATTTACTTTGTGTATAAAGTTGTACCTTTTTCTACTCACTATAATGTAATGTAATGATTTCAATTATAATTGATTTGTATAGTGCTATTCACAATAAATACTGTTTCAAATAATATCTTAGAAATCTCAGTGAGTAACTCAAAGGCAACCATGTCAAGGAGTCTCCCTGAAAGATGATATATGAAGCCATGTTTATTTTTATTTAATTTTTTACTGTTAAAAATATGGCTTTTAGTTTGAAAATGTAAATGTCCAGAAGCACTTGCCCTTTGTTTGTGCAGAAGCGTCCCATCTCATTATTACCTTTTACACACACACACACACACACACGCTGCAAGCCCTTGCTAGATGCATATCACTATATGTACAATTGCAATATTTAAAAAAATCTGATATATCTTGCAGCCTTATTTAATAATAACGAATTATATAATTGTCTGGCTCAGCTCACACACTGACTGTGAGTTTGCTGTTGTGCCATATCTTTCAATATTAGCCTCTTTGTAAAGCATGCATTACATTGTAACAGATTCAGAAAACAATCCATGTTGAAATGTGCCACAAAAACCATTAAATCACTGAAATGATCAGGGATCTGTTTCAAAACACTTCAGCTGCTCGTTTCTAACGTTGGGATCCTTTATAAGGATTTGCTGAGCCGCAGGTGCTACACACAGCCGGGAACACCAAAACATTGGCAAACTTTCTCACACATTATCATTAGCTCTACTAGTGTTCAGGAGTAATAGGATCTGTCCTGCCTCCCTGTATTGCTTCACCATGACTGGTTGGGCCAAGTTTCTGATCATCCAGTAGGCATTGTTGACGTTCAAACGTGGGCGGTCATGATGTGGTGGTGTTGATGTTTTTATTTGCCTGAAAGTTGCGTAAGTCATTTTTGCAGCTTTTTAAATAGATGGTCTTTTTGGACTGGGAAGGAAGTTTTCTGAAATTTACAGTATGGTAAATGGTAAATGGTCTGCACTTATATAGAGCACCTTTTTTAATCTTAGAGGTTACCAAAACGCTTTACACCGTGTCCCACTCACACACACATTCACACTCATACACCAGTGGAGGCAGAGCTGCCATGCAAGGCGCTAGCCTGCCATTGGGAGCAACTTGTATGTTTTCATATTACATCAAGCAAATTCTTCTGAAAATATCAAGGGAAATTTCATCCCTCATGATCTATCCCCTTTAAAGCTGATGCCTTTTGACTTCAGAGAAACATGTTGCAAACAGTGCATGACTTGAAGCTACAATTGGCCTACAGCTAGACTGTAAAAAGTCAAATCTTTATCTTCTGTACTTTTGCAAAAGCAATTTCAATTACATCACAAATTAAAGCATTTCAGATGGAGCCGTCAACTCATTATGCACTCCTGTTCATGCCCATTCAAACATGTGCCCCCTTATATTTTTGAATGCATCTCCCAAATACACACACATACACATATATATATATATATATATATATATATATATATATATATATATATATATATATATATATATATATATATATATGCCAATACAGTATGAGTATTCACCCAGACACATGTATAATTAAAAACTATACTAGACAATATTTTTGTTTATGTCTTACCTTGCTAAGGGGAAAAAGTGACCACTACTGGTGCCCCCTCAAAAAACAAACAATAAATAAATAAACTTTTTTTTCTGCTTCTATAGGTAATGCAAATTAGATCAAAGTATAGTGGAAAGGCTCCAGGTACAGGAGAGGATACAGAAATGTGAAAAGTTTCACTATTAAGTTATTAATAGTTTACGTAATAAGTTATTAAGGCAGATGTGTCAAAAAGCTTACTTGGAAGCGTTTGTTCTGAAGAAACCTCTTTTTCCTCCAGTCTACACTCAGTCAAATTATCCATCATTAATTACAGGATATTATACAAACCCGGAACTGTAAAGATGGTTTAATCACACTTCAGTCTAAACACTGAATAAATGCTTAATGACAGGGATTAAAGATCAATGAGAATCTGAAAAGAAGCGAATTAAAAGAGAGGAGAGGGGAGTGGTGTGCCTCGGGAGAAAATCTGCAAAAATAGTTGGGTGGCAACCTTCAATCTAGATATTTATTTCACTTTAACTGCACAGTGACCATAGAGATGCACTTAAACACTTCTCAGAGTGGTTAGTAACAGTCCTCAGGGTTAAATTAACTTACAAACATACGGTGCGATGGCTTAATCAAAAATATAACACATAATGGGCCTCTTATAATATTACTGTGCACAGAGTGATTCATTATAGAAATAATTCATTTCATTCACAATATACATACATTAATATGGTCTTCTCACGTAAAATACAAATTATTTGCCACACGACTGCATACTTACTATGTCTGTGGTATTATTTTGGTAATATTGTGTGTTATAAGTATAAGTACTGCTTGTAATATGTTGACTTATCACATGACATATAATGTGTCTGTGCAGTTATATGGCGGAAGAAATTCGTGCCACTGTACTATGGCAAAATATGTTGATTCTATTCAGAAATAAGTTCATGCCACCATTCTATGGTGAAATATGTTCATACCACTATTCTATAGCACAAAAATTTCATGTCGCCATTCTACAACAAAATATTTGTATGCTTCTGTTCTATGGCCAAATAAGTTGTCTGTAGATGCATAAACAGCCGAAAGCCTGGGAATCAAGGGTGTAGTATATTTAAATACAGTAGTGGCAGTTTTGGTGCCAAGTCCTGTCACAACCTGTCTCATTCTGAGCATCTGCTAGGTGTTTTTTTAATGGACCTACAGTACTTATATTCAGAATCTAGAAGATTGTGTTTGATGTGGGTAACCAGATTTTAAGACTTGCACCATTCACTTTATGGGATTACAC